>NW_022197640.1:268905-278984 GCF_009176525.2 Contarinia nasturtii
AGAGAGAGAGAGAGAGAGAGAGAGAGAGAGAGAGAGAGAGAGAGATGTAGAACTTATAAGAAAGATAAATAAATTGCAATTACAAACAGATTTTTTTGGTTTGGTTCAGAGTGTGCTCTCTTTCTCCCTTGTCTATAGCAAGTGCTTCGTGCACTGTTCAAAATAAGATACTATCAAAATAAATAACAATGAAAAACGTAGTAGTCGGTTCATTTTTTCATCTTTTCTTCTTTTTTTTTATTTCCATCGTTGTCGTCGATGGTAAATGTGCGTGATCTCTTCCCCTCCAGAATAAAAAAAAGTTGCATTTTTTCCGTTCAGCGATGACTCCTTTTGTAATTCCGTAAATTCATTTATTCAGATTTTCCTTATTTCGATGAAATCTCGTTTTTTTCCTATGTTCGCGCTAATTTCTCATTCGAAAGTCGACGAAAGTTTTTTTTTCTCATTCACTCATTCATTCTGCCCCGACTTCGATATGAACTAAATCCATGTTTTAGATTGGCTAAATGAGGAACAGAAAAAAGAGACGAAAAACACCAGCCAAAATTCGAACAATGCCTTCCCATAAACAAAATTAAAAAGACAAACTTTAATACAAGATACTATTATCATTTACATATACGTTATATTTATGTAGAGTGAAATTGAACCAACGGTTCGAGCAAATGAGAGAAAGAGAGTGTACGATTCTTTATTCCTGTATATATACGAAAATCTATCTCTTTTGCCTTCATTTCTGGCGTGTGCATTTGCAACTGAATGTGATTATGAGTGAATTTCAAATATGCACAAAACATGGGTGAGTTGCACACAAAGGAATCGCGAATTTAAAATAAAATACGAAAAAAAAACACACCAACGACAACCAGAAGAAACAGCCGTTTCGTTTTTCGAGCGGCAAAAAGAAGCGCATAGGATACTGAACATAGAACTAACAATTAGTTAAAGTTTGTACAAAAATAAAAATAAAAAATATAAAAAAAAGAAGAAAAAAAGAGGAAGAAGACGACGAGGAAGCGACGTTACAAAATCCAAACAATAAAGCGTTTGTATTAGTTGTACTTGAACAGTCAAATGCAACTTGTCAGATTGGAGGGGAACACTATACATAAAACGCGATCGAGCAACAAATTCAAACAAAAGCAAAATAAACACAAATTGCAACTTCCCAAAGTCAAAAATAAATACACAACTAAATTTACAAATCAAAATGAACGGCGAGCACCGCACCAAGGAAGAAAAAAAAACGAACATCGAAGAACACAAATGCAATGGCAACAACAAATAACCCAACAACTCCACATAATATCGTTAAATGAACGAAATGGATAAACGAAGTGAAAAGGCGCACTCATTACAAACGATACATATGCTTGAATTGCATATGCCAATGGCAAACAAAAAAATTACATTTCAACCAAAATAATTAGAAAAAGTCAAAAGTTATTCGAACATTTCCGTCTCTCGTTTCATATAGAAAACAATTTGTGAGCACTTTTTTCACTATTTCCAATGATCTTCGATGATCTTTGTGCCAAGTCAATCCGATTTTATCTTTGTGGAGCCCGAAATCATTATTCAACAGTCATTTATCAAAAGGCATTGATAATCAATCCCGACGGCACCGTAAAATTGCCGTAAACATTGTCTGTTTATTTATTTTGAAGGATTTTCCATTGTTTAGTGTGAATGAATACTGAGTTGGAGTAATGCATTTTTCCGACAGCCAATCAATCCAGGTGGAACACGGTTGAATAGAAAATTTGATTAAAAGTCTTCTTTCATTCCTAAGACGTATGATGTACACGTTTATTACACGAATAAAAAAAAATTATCAAAATCTTGTTTCGGATGAAAACGTACGAAAATCAAAGTGGTTGGGTCAGCGCACACTGCTCCACAGTGTCTTTGGAAAGTTGAAACTATATAAAAAAAAAAATTGTCAGATAGGAAAATGTTCAACATAAACTTTTATGAGCCACATAAATGCAATTCACGGAAAGCGACATATTGTCGTCTACATAACTCATCACCACCAAAAGTCTCATTGTTATCGTTGATTTGTATTAGTATATGTGTGAGTGTAACCAGTGAGCACGCTGGCTGTATGCACTTTTCGCCCTCTGTATACATATGCCCGGTTTATGAATGTCCCCATAATACATTTTATTCATTTGGTCTGCGACGTTTTTCTTGTTTTCAATTCTTCCTCGCAAAGAAGACGGAAAGAGAGAGAAGAGGTCTAGAGTGAGCTGGATCCCTAGCAGATACACACACACACATATATATATATACTCTTTCTCAATCTTTCTGTGTGCAAAGTGGATGCATGGATTGTTGTGTCGGGTTATTTTTATTGCTTTTATGTTATGCAATTTTTTCTTCTATTCTGACTTTTTCGATACGTTCGGTTTTTTTTCATCATTGTGTGCTCTTTATTTTTCTTTTCGTTTTTTTAGTCATATTTGCCTTCTTCATATGCGTTATTATTGTGTTAGTTACTGTGCATGTTTTCTCTTAGCTCCTTCACTCGTGATACTGGGTGCTCCAATGCATTGTAGTTTTATTTTATTTTTTTTTTTTTTTTATTCTCTTTCGTCCCTGGGTTTGGTAGCACTTTATGTTTTGTCGCTCAGTTCGGCGAGTAAGAGAAAGAAAGCGTGTCCAAAAACATCTTGGGGGAAAAGTCGCACTTGTTGAGAGATGAAGCAAATAGTCTGATGTTGATGCCGTTGTCGTTGTTGTTGGCTTGTGACTCTTTGTGTTTGCTATTTGTTTTCCGTTTTTTTTCATGTTTTGTTATTTTTCATGTACACCCCAGCATCATATTGACTATACGGTACACTATACCGAACTAAACTTCAACTTTTGGTCATTCGCTCAATATTTTCGTTGTTGCTGTGAATAGTTATTTTTGTTTGGTGCTTACATCAATGCAAATTTCAGTAGCTGCTTTACAGTTCATTTGTATTCACAATTTCAAATGTCGATAAGGTCACAAAGTGGCTACTGGTTGGCAAAACCAATTGAACACTTGATAACGGGGAGACGGGGCGAAGAGAGAGTGAAGCAGACATGAACGTTCATTGTCATTAAATCAATTTAAATCGACTGATAACTCAAGTTATGCGTAAATTGTTCATAGTTACCATTTTTTACGAACTTCAAGAGTGTTGAATGCCAATTTTGTAACGAGAAGAGTTGTCGAAGTTTTAGTTTTGGCTGAGAAAATTCAACAAACTGCGCTTCAACACATTTTCGTCTCCGTTGAAATTCTATTGTCCATATTTGCTTTCGACAACAATGTAAATACCATGACCTTTCGCAAAATATTTCATTGTTTCAAATAAGTAGAACCAAATATTTTAATAAATGATTTTACACAGTAAGTGGTCAACGAGAACGTGTTATATTTGATAGTTTTCTTTAATTATTATACAGTCCAATTTTAAATAAACTGGTCGAAAGAAGCATTGAATTTAAACACAGGGCGCCTCATAAATACTGTAAAAAACATTTGCATCGCAGTTCTAAGCGAACGAGTGATGTCCATTGCGATTGAGAGCAGATTGAAACATTTGTTCTATTTTATGAGGTCGTGTCTTTTTAGTGGTTGATCAAGAAGGGAAATCTAAGGACGCTATACCCAATTCTACCCCTTGCTTTAGTCCACACCAGAAGGGCCCCTCCGTTAACAAATTAAATACAAGTGGGATCAAACACTTTTTTTAATTCTTCACACTTAGACCAGTTACAAACGACTTTTACCGAGACTCTTGCAGCTCCCTCTCTAAAATCGTCGGTGTCAATGTGTCAACACCTATGGTAGTGGCTATCGAGTTGTTGATCGTAATTGTGGTGTTGATGACCATACAAATTACTGTATTTCACTTTATTCCCGGGTATTGAAAATTATTATCATTCAGCCTAATCATGATTCCCTTGTTGAAACAACTTGATTTATCGTCTAAATTTCGTTGCTCACAATCGTTTTCATTATTTAATTCTTCTCAATATTAATCACAATGAAAACCATTGTAAACGAACTAACTGGATAAAGTGCGTTTAGTGGTTCGTTACAATATTATTACTTGATATTCGTACTTGTTGAGAAATGAAGTAAGTTAGACATTGTCATCGAATGCCAAATAGAGTCAATAATCGGCGTACTCAAAATTACTTTGTCCATAACGAATAACTTGGTTCTTCTATCGCTTCTCTGCCATTGAGAAATAAGAGAAAAGCAAAAAGTTTAAATGTTTCTTTGCATATGTGACCGATTTGACATGTTCATGCAAATTTCAATCTTTTTCCACAAGTGAAATAATGCAATAAAAACGAAAGAATAAAAACTCAAAATCGATAGCACAAACGGTCTGTGTTTGGTCGGAAATAGAAACAATCGCCCAAGCGTCGACACATTCAGTGTGTGACGAAAATATGACGGTTTCATAGCGAGTCAGAAGAAAAGAAGAATACAAAAAGACAACAGCAACGAAACTAAAAAAAAATAATTCGAAGGAAACGAGAACGAGTACTCAAGCGGACAAACGTACATACAAGCACACACAAGAAATGAAAAGAATAGAAACGGAAATAAGTAATAGTTATGAGACAGTTGTTGAGCGGCAAACGGAGTCAACTGTTTGTGTAAAGTTTTTTGTTGTTGTTGTTGGTCTCTTTTCTCTCTTCGGCTCGGAATAGGGGTGGTGTGTGAGGAGAATAAAGCGTACTTACACACTATTCGGTTTGGCTATTTATGCGTTGCTCGCATAACTTTATGATCGTATGCAAAACCGAGAGCAATGTAAGCGCCAATGGGCTGCGAACCAAAACGCAAAATGAATTTCTATGGACAATTTCTTCGGCCTCGGCTAGAGGCTGCCATTAATGTCATCGTTTTCAACTTGAAAAAGTTTCTAAGTCTTTTCTTTCGCTCTGTCCGATGCTGATCGGTGTTCAAAACGCCCACTAACAACAAAGTATGCCATCAATAAGTTGCGTGCAAATGGGTTGTTCAATGCATTTGCATTTGATATGAATCGAATCGTCGCTTAGAATGTCATATTCCGCGTGCAGAATCTTATATAGTTTCAATCTTTCCGGTGTAGTTTTATTTTCTAGTTGTGTTGTTGTTGTTTTCGATCGATTTTCCATTTTCCAATGAACCTTTGAAACTGATTTGCATATTCTATATGCCGAACGATGTCAATAAATTTGATTGAAAATCATAATAATATGGGGTGTCGTTGTCTCAACAATCGTTGACAATTTTCACATTTCAATGAAATAAAATATTTAATTGCATAAAGTTGGTCGATTGAAAACCGTCAACTAGGCACCAATAATCGACTGTTGTGACAATCACTTCGTTCACGCCACATCATGTTGTATGTATTGTGCAGATGGAAAAAAAATGAGTGTGCAAAGTGCAAAACATTTACGTTCTTAATGATTGGAGTAACATGTGATTTAATGGAATGAACTCGTTTTTCGTACAGTTGCATCATCATGGTTGACCATTGGTTGTTATTGTAAATTTTATGATTGTTAGCAGTTGTATTCACGCTCATACCCTGACATTTGTTGGAATTGTTTAGTATAACATGCAGCGATAAAAGGACATATTCTACATTTGGAATGAGCATCATTTTGATATATTTCATGAAATCAAATTCATTTTATGTTTTGTGATTTTTTATTCATAACTTCGTGAGAAACATTGAAACACAACATAAAAAAATATGCCACACAGAGGCTCTCACATCATCCAACTGCATGCTTAGAGTGAAGAGGAGCGCAACAAACATCTCGAACTAACAAATAAATAATACAATAATAAAAAAGACAGATTGCCCAATGTCTCTATACTTAAAAGAGAAATTCCCGGTGTCTAAAATTCAGTGGAGCAAAATTGGTGCGTGCCATGGTTTTTGTATGGATACATTTGTCAATACGATATCGGAGAAAATGGGGCATATGTCGTTCAACACCACCATCTCCACCACCATCATCATCATCATCGCTGCTGTTGCAGGACATGCTCATATTCACTATATATTATCCATTAGAAATAAAGTGAAATGATGTTTGTTGTATTCATTATTGTGTACATATATCACGGCCATAAATTTGTTTGGCTTCCATGCAACTCAAACATACAAATGTTGAGTCTCTCTCGCATCTCTCATGTTTTAGATGTTTTAGATATTTTCGGTATGAAATGTAATGCCATGTGAATGCGTGTATATGTAATAAAATATTTACAAACAAATTTAAATAATTTATTAGTCTATAACCGCACATTCAAATAACAACGGTAAGTGCATAAGCTGTGTGTATGTTGTATGTTTTGATGTTAGTGAAATGTTCAATCCATACCACCGCCCACACCACTCTTTCTCTCTCTATATATCAATATGCATCACCATGCTCCTCTCTCCTTCTCACTTTCGCAGCAAGTTCACTTCACAAACGTTAAAAAATGTATCGCAAAATTTCAAAGTTGACAGAATCACCCGTATGCGTTCGGACGAACGCTTGTTGAATGACCAATTCGTAAATGGTAACACAGCAATATCATAATATCATTCACGATGACATACCATTCACGCTCAAAGAGCTATGGCCCACAAAATCTCGGATCGAATATTTTGATGCGATTTTACATATATGTACATGATAATACGTAATAATCAAGTACACATAATATTCATTGCATCGATATATTTCGCATGCGGTTTATGACCGCGAGACAGTGAAGAGATGGAGGTGTTGAAGAAATAGACAAGTTATACTCAAGCATTTGTTGAATGTTCCTCGGTGAAATTCATCGAATTCCATTGGGGATTCGATATCGATGCGCTGACAACCAACGTCCATACAGACTTGAGAGAAAAAGACGAAACTAACCCACATGTAATCGGTCATGTGCCAATCTCAATAATTTTGAATCGATCACATTCGCGAATATTCACACTCGTGTTAGCCATACCCTCAGTTCCATTAGCCATTATATAAACTATTGCCTGAGCCCGTTTTCCCCATCTCCATCGCAGCCCCCTTCTCTTGGTCTCTCTCTCTCTCTTGTCACCAAATGTATGCGAATACATTTTGAATGCACAAGTGATGTCGTGTAAAATGTCTTCACCATCTCTCTGGCGAATTTGATTCGTCCGATTTTTGATTTTATTTCGCCACGACTCAATCATTTTGGCATGGAGTATATATTTTATTTTTATTCGACGGCCGCACACGCTAATGTTAAAACACATAAATCTGTTGCAAAAAAAAAAATAAAATATTTAGAGAATTAGACTGGAATCGAAAGAGTAAGAAAAAGATAAAGCGAAATTGCCGTTCGCGATCCAACTGCCACTTAATAATAAATAGGCTGATTTGTCATTTCACTCATTCGAATTCATCGTGAATGGAGACGCGAACAGGTTACGTGTGTTGTGTACATTTCTTTTTTGCGCTGTGTGTGCGCGTCTTTTTCAACATTTTACAATCTCATGTGCATTTTCCTTTGATAAATGTGAGGCTATCAAATATAAAAATGTTTCTTCGAATGGATTCCGTTCGTGTGTTGTTTTTTCTCATGCTCATTTGATTCATGTACTGTCGTCTTAGTTGCTCTCTTTCTTGATCGCGGTTATCATGCATATTTTCGTCAATTTTTTTTTGTTTGAAAAGCTCTATTCCATATCCGTTCGTGAAATTCTAAATAAATAATCCCGGTTTCATTGTGAATATTTGATGAAGTGATGGTTGGTTTTTTTTCGTGTTCAGTTTCACTTTTGGTCTTTGATATTCGCGGCCAACTGAGGTTACGAAACCGATAAACGTCACAAGCTTCCGCAAATTCATCTCAATTTGATAAAACGTGTACAGAAGCATTAAATGCATGAAAAAAGGATAAATTTACCATTAATTCTTTCTTTGGTGGTGGCAAATGCTATAAAATATCCTGTAACCGTCTTCAGTCTAATACGATGTGGCCTTTTGGTATGACTTTTCAAACCATGTCACCAAACCATGTGTGTGCCTATGTGTTCACTCGAATAATGGAACCTTGATTCACTTGCATATGAATTAATTAGCTGGAATGTAATCTTTTGACTTACGAACTTCGGTTTCGGTTGACACTCAAAACGAACTCGCTTTAAAAAAATTTCCTCTTTCTCTCTTTTCTCTCGCTCACCGAATTTATGTTTATGCTCAGTTCGAACATAAGGCACTTTGCCACTTGTGTCCTGGCTTGGGCTGTAAATTAGATTGGTGTTTTGTGTAAGTGTATTGTACGTAAGGTGGTGGCGAAAAGGAACACTGAACGATTCTCTGTGTGTCGTTTATAAAACGCTTTGATGTTCAAGAGAAAAAGAAAAAAAAAACCACTTGATTAAATGGCATCCATAAACTATATTTTAATGTTTCCTACTCGCCTCCAGCCGGGCCTAAACAAAACCTCGCGAATTTGGTGTAAATTATTTTGATCGCATTGTGAACTCTGTTTTTTTGCATGTTATTCAGATTTTTTTTTTATCTCTTGGCTCTACCGATATCGTATTTTCATTAAAAATACACTAAAAAAAAGTAGCAAAAAACAAACAACCAAGTAACAAAACAAAAATAAAAAACGCCGGAAGTTGTTGAACAAAGGGGTGTTTTTTGCATGAATTTCCAAACAAATATACACACAAAAAATGCTAAAAACAACGAAATCAAACGGTTAACTAACGAGCACACAAAAATAACAAAACTAATTTAAAAAGTTTGAAGTTCGATACACAGACGACAACAATGTCGACGACGATTACGTGGACAGTACAAGTATGTGTGTGTATGTCTCTATCTCTCTGTGTATTTTTCCTCTCATTCTCATAACATTAAAAAAAATGGAGTGAGTGCTGGTAAAGAAGTCAAAACGAAACAAAACCCAAATAAAAAAAAACGTAATAATAATCAACATGGTTGGAATGGGCATGCTGAAAGGAATAAACCATACACTGAAAATCGAATGAGAAATGCACTACTGAAAAATAGCACACAAAAAAGTCACCAAAAACACAACTAAAGTTTGTAGGGTGCAAAGAAGTAGAGTGATAGAAAGAAAGTGAAGAAAGGGAGGAAACAAATGAAAGGCATATGCATATAAAACGGTCAGTGTCAACTGTGACGCATGTAATCTACAACAGTCAGTTCTTCAAGTGTTTCACCACTTCACAAAAAAAGGTGCACTTATAAAATCCGTGCTACAAGCCACCGAAATGAGAACTTCAATATTCAAGAACTCCCGAAGCATCTAACTTGTTTCACACGATCTCTTCTTTTCCGGTTGTTTTTTTTTTTTTCAATATGTATTGCGAATGTTGTTGGACACCTTTTGCACAAACCACCGTTGTCACATTGAAAAATTAATGAATGCAAGTACAGCAACGTACATTTTACAGTACAAAAATATTATTATAAATCGTATTTGATTGCGACCCTTCGTTTTGCACAAAGACTTTCAATAAATTGCAATCGACACTCGATCACCTCACATCGATTTCGAATCATTTATTCTCGTTTTTTTTCGTACCGATTTGCATAATCGATGAAAACATAGTCGATTTGCCCGCTTTCTCTCTATTTTCTCTGTTCATGCTCTGTGTGCTGTTTTTTCGTCGTTTTGTCTTTATTCCCGAAATCGTCCAAGAAAATGATTCACCGCAAAATTCAGCATTGCGATAAGCCAACAAAATCAACATTCAATTACGAGGATTTGTCACGACAATCTCTCTTGGCTCAAGAGCTAATTTTGCATTCGAAACGACAAACGACTATTTCCATTCAATGGAAAATCCAAAAACAAAAATTCTTCTCGACTGAAACATGCAAACACAGTGAAAATAAAACATGTTATAAAACACTTAAGTAGTGAATCACATTTAAATATTTACCACTCATAGCATCAGTCACATTGAATGTACGGCTAAGCAATTTAGCCACCGAACCATTCAAACGAGAGCGCACATAGCGAGGGGCGAGAGAGAGAGAGAGAGAGAGAGAGAGAGAGAGAGAGAGAGAGAGAG
>NW_022197640.1:278994-450003 GCF_009176525.2 Contarinia nasturtii
GAGAGAGAGAGAGAGAGAGAGAGAGAGAGAGAGAGAGAGAGAGAGAGCGTAAGATAGATGCAGTGAGATATGAAAGTCAAATAGAAAAAAAATGAATTGATGTGGTTTCCATCACGACATGCGATAACAATGCGATTGATAGATGGAACGTGATTTTGAATGTTGTTGGCTGTTTGGTTTTGGCACTTTCCGGTTCAAATAACACAAACATACACATTTATATGAACACAATATATAGGTATAAATGTATCGTTTCGCACATGTTGACCACAACGGAAATATGACCTGATTTTTTATGTTGTACGATTCTATAAATTGGCTTCGTCTAAGCTGTTTCTATTGCTAAAGAATTGTTTCTATTGCTTTCTCTCTTTCTTGTGCTGGTTTTCTTCTTCTCATTTACTCTTACTGTCGGCTTTCCTTGACGAAAGGATCATTTTTCAATTCGAAACATTCCGCAATCACAGTGCCAATTGTTGCTTGCTAAGTGAAAAAAAAGTATCCAAATTCGATGTGCATTGAAGGAATTTTCAAATTTTGGCGTTCGAGTTACGGCCAAAGGTTATTTTTATTGCTCGGCCATGACTAGAAAAATGCCCCCATCATTGAATGTGCTGACTTACAAAATAGAAGAAAAGTGACCGCCAAACACATATGACACTCATGACACACTGTATCATTTGCAAACGACAAGATTCGAACTTGTTTCTTTTTTGCAATGGGCGTCGGTTTTTTTCTATTGCGTTCATCGATTGTTGAATATATCTTTCAATCTGTTCGACTGAGAAACTAGCATTTGCCGCATCGCAAGTCTGAGTTATCAGTTTGTTTCATTTCTTTTTTTCATTGGTTATTTTGCAAAGTCTATCCAATAAATGCATACGTTTTCTATCCTCATGAATATGAACGTGGAGCTGCTTTCTACCATCTTCAAATGCATACGAAATCATCATTTCTTCTGCTTCTTCGATTTCGTTCCGACTTCCGTTCACCATTTCCATGAAACATGCATTTTTTTGTGTTGTTCATCGGTCGACGGTGCATATGTGTGATTTTTATTTTCCTTTGCCGGTATCGTTCATTATGGTCTCGGATGCATAGTGTCTGACGTTTTTTCTCTCAGCTATTCAACATTGCTCACTCATGGCTATTGCTTCTCAACAAAATAAAAAACGTTTTCGGTTTATTTTTGGTTGGGACAAATTGTTTGTTTATGTTTCACAAATGTAAATTTTTAACTAAACCCAAGCAAAAATGAATGTGCCACAAGTTTGAACTTCGAAGTGAATTGAGCGCATTTTAAGCTCCTGTTCGATAGGAAAGTGTTATAATAAACTTTTCCATCCAAAAGCGGGCACACAATGTACAAAGAATCAGAAATGTATCTGAAAAAAATGTAAAGCATATTCGGCAAAAGACTCCTGACAAAAACGTTCATGTTTGTTGAAAAGGCAACGGATGTCAAGTGAATGGAATAAATGATATTGGCGTTTGGTAAATTGAACGAGATATTCGATATGCGTGTTGGATGCAATTTCACTTGACGCATTTGTGTGCATTTTTTCGGCTTTTAATTTATAAATTCTCTATGCATTCAATAACAATTTATTTGTTTTGTATTTTTACAGGAAATTGCTGCGTTATTAATCAGTTTCGATAAGCATTCCGAATGGCAATCAAAAGAAGTGCGAACAAGGTGAGTTTTCTTTTTAAATAACAACTATTAAAGATTAATGATTCTCAATCAGAATTTTAATGGCATCACATCGTTTTAAATGATCTAAAAATGTGAATTTATGATTTGAAATTAAACCAGCACTTTGTTCTGTGGACAAATAAGTTAAACGAATTTTCTGATTATAAAAGATGTGCTTACGAATGTTTTGGGACGAGTGCAAATTATTTGTTTAGCTGCTCGAAATGAGACCTGAAAACGAATGACTTGTCATTATTTTCGAAACGATGCACGAAATACAGGAAAAATATTTAAAGAAAAAAACATGGTCGCTGAATCGTTATTACAATCGCATCGATTGAATGAATTCACAAACAACGGCCTAAACTACACAAAAACACAGCCGGTACTAAGCAAAGAAAACAAAAAATGAAAACACAATATAAAAAAAAATTGCGCTCAACCAAATTCGATACAGTGCAATGTGCGCTCACGCGCGCATGCATATTTCAAAATCGAAAAATAGTCGAAACAAATGACCTCACGTTTCGGTCATAAATTGACTAAAAAAATTATAAGATGTCACACGCGCACTCTTCATCCCTCTTCTTCTGTATCTTTCATTCGCATTAAGTCGAAACAATAAGAATGGGTCGCGCATCGAAATATCAAGAGAAAAAAGCACATACACACACACGTTAGTGGCATCGAAGCAAAACAAATGGTTGAAAACTGTTTCGGCAGCATATATAAATGTAAAATTCACCTCACAAAAGGAGTGTCGATCGGGACACTTTATTCAACTTAGTAGTTGTCTCACTCATCTACTCACTCCAGCCAATTCAAATTGCCTTCCCATTCGAGCGGTCACGACTGCTGATTTACGTACTGTTTCGTTGCAATCGATTTGGAAAATCAAAAACATCCCAACATGAAATCTAACTTACATTACAAAATTGCCTGCCGCTCGGTGAGCAAAATTAATGGATCAAATGTGCCGAATTTTGTTTATTTGGAATTATGCATTTTTGAATTTTGACACTTTTAATACTTCAAGTATGTTGGAAGTGGCCGTGAATGTCATTAAATCAACAAAAAAAGGCACAAAAATATATAGTGGTACAATTGTGCAGTTCGGTGTTTACGATTTTTTTCGTCTTCAGTTTCAAAACAAGATTACACTATCGTTTCAATTCAACTAAGTAAGTTGAACATGTGGATGATGTTGTAATCCGTTGATTTCTCATTGCCTTAAATTTTTAATGCCATAATAAAATAGCGAAGAAAAAATGACGTGATTAAAAACGAAACAAGACAAATTGTCAATTCACAGAGACTGAACTAGCAAAACTGAAGCAAAATCAACGCGCGTTCGCCCTGGTTTTGAATTCCGTCTTGCTAAGCGAAGAAAATTAGCTATAAATTTGGCATGGATTGCAATCTGTCGTCATTTTCGATTTATTCAGGTAGAAAAAGACAGCGGCGCGAATTTTACTCGATCAATCGTGACGCGCGCGCACACACAAAATTCAACGAACGACCATAAAGTTCAAAACGAAAAACTACCTACCTACGCAAATAAGGCAATCACACGTTGAATGAAAACAAAAGAATTTCCTTTTTATCGAATTTGTAAATAATTTGTTGTTTGCAATACTTTTCGGGTTCGCAGTTGCCCGTCATCATTCGCATTCATTTCGTTTTGCTGCTCTGCACTCTTTGCTCCCCATCTCTTCCGTTTTTCTACATCTCTCTCTCAGTCATTTTCAATATCACATAGCGCTTTATGACAAAATACGGTGTACGCGAGCTGAAATGCACATTCATGTTTTGAGTTATATTTGTTCCGTGCACACGACAGACAACAGCAAATAAAACGAAATTCAGTCGAAAATCAAAGGAGCAACCAAGCAGAGCGAGAGATGGTGAGCGAGAAACCGTGTGCTCGACGATATGCCATACGTTGCCTCCGAACACAATAAGATCGTAAAATGCACTCGGCTGCATAGTTTTGTGTATTTTTTATTGACATTTTTCCCATAAAGATTATGGATATAAATAAAGTTAGTGTGCGCATTTTTGAAAGAGCGCCTTTCGTCGATTACACTTTATTTTCGCTTTAAGTTGCCATTTTCTTTCTTCGTTTGGATTTTATTTCAGTCGCTCGTTTACTTTGTGCTGTCGGTAAGTTGATATTTTGTACAACTGTACGATTCTTCAATACTTCATAAATGTTTGCTTTTGACGTGTGCAACTTATATAGAATACCAGAGTGAGAGCGATAGAGGTAAACAAACCGCCGAACTCTGAACACACAACCACTTTTTTCCTCGTTGAGAAAATGTCTTTGTCTCTCATATTTCAAACAGCTTACACAATGACATGTTGTTGAACAACAATAACAACTTGTCATCTCAAATAATATTTAATTCGTATTGCTCGACAATAAATGTCAATTATATGTTCTTCTCTCCGTCGTTTGTGTGTGTGTGTGTGTTTGCGATGGTGTTGTGACGATATAAAATTTCATCGTATTCAATGTCACCGTATTACTTGTGATATGCTGTTAATCTAGCTGGTTTTGCCTTCATATATTTTCCGCGCCTGTAAAACTTGCCTTTTTTTTGTGGATGGGCGACTTAAGTTTATGTGGTATGAGCTAGCTCTGATATCAACGTTGAAAATAAAGCATATTTTATGCGATCGTAAACGAATGTGAATGGTTATGATTCCGGATTGTTGTTCGACACACGGTTTAAGAGAATGAGAGAGAAAAGCATTTCATTCGCATCTTTCGACCAGAAAATAATAAATGAATTTTCATATTCGGTCAAGTTGCTGCGTGTTGAAACCAGTTTATTAGCCAAACTAATCGAATTAAGAGGTTGAACCCCGGTATTTATTCGGGCCAGTTATGTGTGTTCCTTTCCTCTCCAATCATTTTGATTATGAATATGGTTAAGTTCATCAAGAATTGTCGGTCGTTTTTCCAACTTCAATCTATCGTGCACAAAATAAAAGAAAATGACCGATTGCTGTACTCTTTCCCTCTCTCTCGCATCCTTTATTTCACGTTTGAGTCTTTTGTTCCGAGTGATTTTCATCAGTTGCCGATTCGGTTTTATGTCACTTTGTTTCCGTTTTTGGTGTAAGTTTTCAAAACTGGCTTTTGTCGGCAAATACAATGTATGTCTCTTTCGCCGTCGATGAGAAAGCCGTAAAGATGAAAACACTTTGGATAAATGATGTGTGAAGTTGAGCCGTTGTTCAGTTGAGTTGTTTTCATTTGATGTGTTTGTGTGCAAGCGCTACGCCGTTCAGTCAGTTCCCAGCTAGATTTATTCATACTATACACTTTGAACTCTCTCTCTCTCTCTCTCTCTCTCTCTCGGGTTCTTTTCCTATACTACTCCAAATCCTGTCACTTTCAACATAACTACTCATGATTTTATGATAAATTACCGTGTTTATCATCACTTGAGCGACGAGAGAGGCCGGTGGATCGCACACATGATGTGTATATGTGTATGTGATATGATACGATTTGATTTGGCGACATTTACTTTGACTACGATGATTTAGTGGCCAAAGTTTTCCGTAATAATTCCGTCTGTCTGATGGTAATAATGATTATCGCGCCATCAACGAAATGTTTGTGTAAAAGTTGCAAGCATTCATCCTTTCTCTGTCTACTATTCATCAGCACGTGCATCAACCATTTGAATCATCAAATCGATGTAGTATACTCATGGCCTGGAAATGCCTATGTAATTTACATATAAACGAGTGAGACTCAAACATGTTCTTCTTTTTCCATCAAATATACCAGTGGCGCCACCAATTTTACATATAAGCGCATACAAAATTTTCAATATGGCTGCGCCCATGAGAGAGAAAATTTCGTCTCATTCATTTCCGCCCCATGAGTAACTACATATATGCTCATCTTCTTGGCGTTGGCCCATTGAAGTGGTAATAATCGAATTGAAGCAATCAGCAGTATAGGCATTTCGTTTGATTCACACAGGAAAATTGTTAAAAATCGCATCATCGTTTCGATTTTAAAGTCGAAATTCAATTATTTTTTTTTTGTGATTTAAATTCCCGGAAACTTTAAAGATTTTTAAATTCAATATTCATGAAAAAAAAAATTATATCGAATTCTCTCTTTTTTACAGGCCAAAAAGTGGTTCAATGTTACTCTATTCGCGCAAAAAAGTTCGCTACCGTCGTGACGGCTACTGCTGGAAAAAGCGAAAGGATGGCAAAACAACACGAGAAGATCACATGAAATTGAAAGTTCAAGGAACAGAAGTGAGTTACAACAAACATATTTATTTTCTTTTTCCTACAACACCATTTATTATTTTATGCATTAGTATATTCTGTGAATGATTTATATGCATCGATTGATTGAGATTGGAGAAATCAAAAATAAGATGAACAAAAAAAACCACGACGCAAGGAGTATTTATTCATCCGATTCGATTCGCGATTTAGATGAAAAGCAGTGCTTTTATGTAAAAGAGAAATAGAAGCAGTGACGAAGAATCATCTAATTCGATTAGATGATCCGATGCCACAAAAACCCAAATATTTGAGCGAGCCAACAATTTTATTGTGTGTACACATACGCAAAAAAAAAAACTGAAATGAAAAAAGCAAGAAGGAACGGGCCAATACCATTCAACTCGATCGAATGCATATGATAAGAGAACCGAAGGAGACGAGCTCCATCCTCAGCATGAAATTGAGAAAGATAGAGTGCGCCAAATAAATAACGATACAAAAATACAAATGAATTCGTTAAAATCGTTAAAGATTTCATCGAAGCAGCAGCCAAAAGATTTATCGGATTGCGTGACAAAATTCAAGATTTCGTTTCGCGCAGCCAGTGAATAAATTCCCAGCTCTCTTCGCTGGATCATCTCATGTGTGTATGTGTGTGTGTGTTTCATTTCGCCGCGAGAGCGCTACGGTGCGCGTTCAACACCACCAACAAGCAAAATGAAATATGTTTGTGGCGAGACGCTTACAACACAAAGATGACATCGAGATAGAAGTTTTTTGGTTTGTTTGCCGGGTTTTGCTCTCATGCAAAGAGAAAGGAGAAGAAGAAGAAAACAATTCGCATGGAATTTTTTTTCCTTTCCGTACGCATATATGCACAAAAGCACACACACGATTTGTTACTCATAAATCAGTAACATTTCGCGTTCGGGCCGTCTTTTTATTTTCATTGCCGTCGTCTGAGGCGATAGTGTAATTCATATGTGCTTTTTTAACACTTGCCCTCTCACTTAATAATAAAAGGAAACGAATAGCAAAAACAATCGAAACGCTCATTCTTTTGCTGATGTCACGTGAAGTGGTGCGCCCCGATTAATCGAATTGTGTTTGAAATATGCTAAAACCAAAATCAAATCTTTTCTTTCCTCTCCCATATCGATATTGTTGTTTTTCTTCTGCTTTTGGCGAAGTAGCAATGAGAAAAACTATGAGAAAATTTCATCTTTCAATCTCTTCATTTTATGGAGAAAAATTACATTAAGATTCGATGTGTGTTATTATCTCTCCAAGTATTTCTTTGTTCGTATGCATGATATGTATTTTGCGTGGTTTAAAAAATATGCAATCGATTATGTGTGGCATGGGCAAAGCATCGGGAGAGAGAGATAGAGAAATGAAAACCTAGGGGCTTTTATCTTCAAATGTATACGATTTATACTGTAAATAGTGAACTATATTGCAAAATCATCTGTAATACGCGTAAATAAATGTGCATAACTGCATATATTTGGTGTATATTTCGTGTATATTTCGTGTATATTTCGTCTATGGCATGTTTTTTCATTCTCTTTTGTGCGGATCTTCTTCGATTCTGTGTAGCTATACTGTGTGTGTGTGTGTGTGTACACTGCAGTTTAAAATACACCTTATTCACTGGTATAGGCGAGAAATTTTAATCGCATATATGATGAATAGGACGTGAATATTGTGTATAAATTTGTATGAACGAATGATGAAAGCCCCTAGATGAAAACAAACTGATTCGTTGGCGGCACCGCAGATTCCCTTTTTTTTCTTACAAACATTTCCATTTAAATTCAAAAGAAAACATATTCGTTCGGTACATATTTTTATCTTAAATAAATTCACATCTCCAAATCGTTGTTTGCTTTCGACTCAAGTTGAATGCCATAAGTAATGCGATAAAAAAACCGAATAGAAATCTTTTGTATCTTCATGGATTTTTTTTTGTTGTTTTCGTTAATAATCTATCGTCATTTTCCGGCTCACAGGAGAGTTAAAATGTCTACAAATTCGCTGATTTGTTTGCACAATGTCAACCGTTGTTGAAAGCATTCGTATACATTTTAATCGATGATTGCCTGCTTTTAATTAAATGTTTCACCATTTTAAATGCGTTTGTTGAATTTGATGGATAAATCGCATTTAGGATGTGTCGGTCGGTCGATGGTGCGTGGAATCAAAGCGACAATTCAAAATGATGTGCGATGCCGTCACTTGCCTATGTGTGGATGTTGAGCAGTCGATTCAAAAGAAGAAGAAGAAAAAAAGTGACGACTAACGCGAATCTTTTATTCTTGGATTAAATCTTGATCTTTAAAAATTGGTCGACATTCATTTCTGCCAAAAAATGTTTGCTCGACAACAGATTGGTGTGTGTGTGTGTGTGTTTTTATTCGTTCATAGACAGAATCGCATATTGCATGCTCCCCCATCTCCTCGTACCACCGCTCAAATCTCTCGTACACTCAAAACGTATTGTTTGGTGTATCATGGGGGAGATTTTTGTGAGATATTCTCACTATTACGGCGCGTTATTTCTCATTCGAAATCTTCCTTTCGTATTGAATTTTTCGGCGCGATGTGAGTGTGTGAATTACTCGATTCTTCTTTCTTTCTCGTGAATTCTCCATAGGGCGGGAGGAAATCGTTTTTAGTTTGTTTGGTACAAGATAAACGTCGCTCGTTTAATAAATTGCATACTCAAGTTATTGAAATTTTTCGTGTTGTGAACTTTTATTCGGTCGACGGAAAAACGATTGGCTGCAACAGAGATAATGAAGTCTTTGTAAAACTATATGAGCATCGATTCAAGTAGTTTGACAGCTTTCGATTGATTTGATAACGTGTTTCACACGACAATGAAATAGAGTTTAGCTTTGCTGAACGATAGGTTTTTGCAATCGGTTAAATTGAAATCCATGAAGCGCATGTGACCAGTGACCGGTTCGCGCATATTTCTATGCCTGATAGCTATGCTAAGCATAGCGGAGACGCAAGCCGTAACGCACCCGTCGCCATTCGATTCGAGCTATATTGTATGCGCACGGTCGTCTGCATAAACGAACATGTGCATTGTTCATATAGAGTGAACGGCGATGCGTCGGTTGCGTTTGCGGCTATGCTTGGCATATCTATGCTACCTAGCGTATTTAGGCAAACATAGAAATATGCGCGAACCGGTCACTGCATGTGACTTGCATAAAATGAACGACTACATTTCTGTGTGAGAACAAAAAAAAAACCTACCTTGACGAAAGAACTTAACACCTGATTGTCGATGTGTGATTTAACTCAGCGTATAATCGAGTCAATCTATTAATTTGGCGTGAACATTTCACGAAGTAGGAGAGAGAGTTGAAAGACTTCGGTATAAGAAATGGGGGTTACAGTGGTAAAAAAACCATTCAACACTCTCCGGAACTCACTATTTGCTTTTCGCGTCTCCGTTTCACTGGCAATTACCAATTTATCGATATTTACAATCACTTTATCACTTACAAGGTTGTTTGTTACTGTTTGCCCATTCCGTTTTTTCCTACAATTTTCCGCTTTTCATTTTATGTTCCTCTCTCATTCTCTGGTTCTTTCTCTCATTTTTTTTCTTCCTCTGTGCATTTCGATGGCACTTTTTCTGTTGAGAGCGCGCGTATTGTTGATTTACAACCATTACTCGCCCATTGGATTCATGGTTGTTTTCGAGCGCGAGCGCGTGTTATTTCTCATCGTCTTCGGCCACCCCAAATACTCGCTAAATGGGCAAAAATAAAGACAGAAATTTGTAGTCGGGTTAAAACAACAGCGAGAAGAGCAGTAACAACATATCGAAAATGCCTTACGAACAAACTGAATTGTTTGGCAGCTTGACTATTTCGCTGTATGCCAAACTGACAATGGCAACTACTTGTATTGTTGTTGCTAGCTTTAGTTCATATATTTTGTTATTTCATCTTTTTTGATTCGTAGCAACTTTTCTTTTTCTCTCTAAATTCTCCCTTCTCTGGCTATTTTCATGCCACTACTTTCTTGTCATGCTTGCCATGCTTTGTAATGTCACACAGTTCGAGAGCTTTTTTTGTGTTCGCATTTGATATTGAGAAGAAATACGCGTGCGGCTCATACTTATATGGTTGAGTTTTTATCGGGAAACAACACACCAAGTGCCGTTTCATTTCTTTCTCTCGAACGCGCAAACATAACATATACATATTTGATTTTTATGAATGGAACTTATTCGTTCGCGCTCTTTTTTTTCCTGCAAATTTTTGCTTGCACTTTTTCTGAAAACGTCGTCAATATATTGTTGCTGCTTGTTTGTTGCCCGATATAGTGTGTGTCTGTAGTTGTTTTTGCCTTTACCATTTTCTCAGTTCACATTCATTTTTATGGGTTTTTATTCATTTTTCGGGTTTATGTTTTTCCATATTTAGTTTTTTTTTCGCTTCTTTTCGGTTGCTCCAGCAGCAGCGGCGGGTGGCATACGATAAAGTGTAACCGAATTTCGCGTCAACGATTTTCATTTACTTGCTGTTCGTCGTTTTCCCCCGTAATTTGTTATTTGAGTTGTTTTCGCGCTCGATGCTCTTTCAACCCGATTTCAGTTTTTTTTTACAATTTCAAAAAAGTACACATACACTCGTACATGCATTGAATGTTTGAGCCAACACACGCAAAATTCGCAAAAAAACAACGAAAATCTAAGCGTGAAGATTTATATGCGCTGGCTTTTCTTCCTTGACTTTAACTCGCTCTCGCTCTCTACACTTTCATACTTATTTTCTTTTTATCATTTTTCCATTTCTTGTTTTCATTTCTTGTTTTCATCTTCTTTTTTTCGTCTCTCTAATTCGATTCTATGGTGGTGCTCGTTCTCGCTTTTCATTTGGCCAGCACCAGTTGGTAGTGCGTTTTTTTCGTTGCCTAGATTGTTGACGATATTCATCAAAGTGAAGTGAGTGAGCGTTTATTTGTGCTCAATTCACATCGTATGGCTCTTTTTTGTGCGTTTTTTTTTGCGTGAACACTTGACTTTGTTGGCTTCTGTTCAGGTTGTTCGCTTTGTTTTATGTAACGTAATGAAGGCGAATCCAGTGGTACAAGCACCACCACCAGCAGCGTCGCCATCACCGTCAACAGGACAACGCTCATATGGATGTGAACAAATGAATGAAAATGAAATTGAATGGAAGACAAACAGACAGTTCACCAGGCCAAAAGCTTGCCGAAATAAAACATCGACACATTTCAAAGCGAACGGGGAAATTTGCAAAAAAAAAGAAACACCAACGAAAACGAGAAATGAATTGTAGTCTGTGGCGATACAATTTGGTTAGATTTATTTTTTATTTATGAGACATTCAACTGGATGGAGCCTTCTTGTTGTGATTTCCATTTGTTTGGTGTATCATTTTGCCGATTTTGTGTGTGTATGCATGAAGCGTGTAAACGCGTGTGCGTTCAAAAAAAAAACTCAATTATTCTCACACGAAGTGAAAAATAAATGGTGCGTGGCTTCGTTTTGCGTTATATGGGCTTTTCAATCATTACAATACAATTTGTAGATCTTTTTTTGTTTTCTCTCACTTTCTCGGTCGCTTTTTCATTTTGCTCTATATAAAACATTTTTTTTTCGCTCCACTTTAATTCCACTCGATTTTTCTCAGCAATTCAGAATGTGTTCCTCCAGTTAAAATGTTCATCATAGTCATGTTGAACTAAGAGAAAATGAACGAAAAAATAAAGAATCCGTGCGAAGATCAATCGAAAAATGGCGCAAAGGTACAAAATGCCTTTAATAAATGGCAAATAGGCTTACAAAGTGGTTTTCATCATGATTTAGTCTAATTGCCAATGTCGTATGGGAAATAGTTGGTTATTTATCATGTGGTTGGTTAAGCTTCACTGGAATTTGTCATTTTTTTTGGTTTTCATTCAGATTCTTGCGCTCCCACACTGATGGAAGAAAATTGGCAAAAGAATTGAAAAGACGGAAGAAATTGAAAGGCGTTGTTCTCCTAATGCTCCAATTTCCCCAAAATGCTTTAAATATATCATTTGGTGCTATTTGCGAGTGCGTTTTTTCTCTTCCATAATTTTCTCTATATTTATCTTTTTTTATAGTGTATCTACGGCTGCTATGTGCACTCGGCCATTCTTCCAACCTTTCATCGCAGGTGCTACTGGTTGTTACAGGTATTATTGCCAACACAAATTATTTTCAAGCGTTTCTATTTATCATGGGCATAATTTACAAATTCACTGTGTCATTAATTTGCTCTTGGCTTTTTTCTGGGTCGCTTAATGAAATGGTCATCATTAGAATCCTGATATTGTTTTGGTGCATTATTTGAATGTACCGTATCCGGATGATAATAAAATGGCTGTTATAACCCCAAGTTTGGCATTGTGGGGCGATAAAAAGGAGTGGACAAAAGAGGAATTGGTTTGTCAATTGAAACCAATGTGTAAGTGATTCATTTTCATTGTGGCCGACATTTGAATACGAATATATTTGACGCATTTTTTTTTTTCCTAAAATAGTTTTTAGCGAAGATGAACCGGATGCAACGAACGAAATTGAAATTACCGTAAGTAACCGTATTCAATTCCAGTTTATACTCGAGCATTTCAATTTTTGTATGAGGAAAATTGAAAACGCTACTTTAAATAAGAGGAAACTTAAAAAATTAAATAAAAAAAAGAATCTTCGCAAAAGCAGTGAATTTTCAAGGTTTTATTTAATTTCGATGGATTTGAATGATGAATGTAATCTCTTCCATCTAATCAATACAGACGGCTGAAACGGTTGAGGCAATTGTTGCTCAATTGATGGAAAAACAACGTGCTGCACGACAAGCCGCACTCGTTAAACAATTAGAATGTGGTTGCCCAGATTCGACATGTGCCGATGGTAAATCTTGTTCACATCCAATGCGACGTTTGAGCTCTACTAAAGCAACCGCAAGTGATAAACAACGTCAAATTGAAAATAATAATAATCATGTATCGAGCACTACACCAAATGTTTTGATTGGAACAAGAGTAAGCTATTCCATTTTTTAATTTGCGAAATTGATTTTCTTTAAATGTTAAAAAAAAGAAGAAATAAATAACCATTCTCTAAACAAAAATTGTGCAGCTCTACTCACGATGGGTTGATCGTCGTGGACGCGATCAGTTAACTGAAATCACAAATCCAAATAATTCGACAACAATGCATCAGCTCACCAATAATGGTAAATCATTTAAACAAAAACAATCTGTATTACAGTGTTAAAAACTGTGTTTATTTCGTGTTTTTTGTTGTGCATAGGCAATTGTAATTCAGCAATCAAAGATATCGAATCGAATAGTTCGATTCATTTTCAAGTCATTCCACCAACTGATACATCGTCTTCGATCAATTCTTCAGCTGGTCCATCGGTAAATAATCTATCGAATAATGGTCGTCTATTGAGTAGCAGTAATTCGGCATTAACATTAACATCAACACTAACCCCATCGTCGGCCGTATCATCGCAAACATCGTCCACATCGACAACAGCTGCATCGACTGCATTGGGCAAAAGTGTGACCACTTTGAATTTTAATCAAACGGCCGATAATCAAATTGTCGCGACCACAAATAACACCAACACAAATGGCACCAACAATCCCAATCACAATAATCAAATGGACAATGGACAACAGACAAACAATTTACACCATCAACAGAGTATCGTGAATCATGGAAGAACGACAACAACCGCAGCTAATCATTTGGTTAATGCGCCAATCGTTACATCGACACCTCCTTTAGTATTGAGTTTGTCACAGGTATCGATCGAAACGGTTTTTGTCATAATCATTTAATCATTGTTTATTTAATTATGTTTAAAAATGATTATTATTTGGTATTATAGTGTTTGTAATAAAGGTGATTATTTCTCAATTAAAAAATGAATCGAATGTTTTGGTGTTTGCAGATTCAAAGTACTTCGGGCAGTTTGTTCATATTGAATGGTCAACAGCAGCAGTTTATGTGTCAATCATCAAGCCAATATGCACAGCATGAACAACAACAGCAACATCATTTACAAGGCAAAGTCAATAAAGATGATTTAGATGGTTTTCGTCAAGAGAATATGGTGACACTTTGTCCAAAACTTGAGGCAATGGACTCATCACAAACGCAATTTACTTCCAAAATTCATGCAAATAATACATATTTGAATATAAGCTATGAGCCACAATCGAATCCATCGAACATTCTAAAAGATAATTCGGCGGACGATTTGCCGCAAAATGATTCAATGGCATTCTTTAACGAAACACTTGAACTATCACAAGAAGATATTCAGAAAACATTAAGTGCCAATATGCCGATGAATGCAAATGGTAATGCTGCACGAACAGCAACAACTCTAAACGATACAACGATCCGTGAGACAACATTGCGTGCAACAGATTTCATTGATGATTGTTGTGATGAGGGCAACATCGATGTGGTACCGTCATCGGTCCATGACGATGATGTATTTGTGAATCTTGATGCATTCGATATGTTTGTTGAATTTCCCGAATTAGATTTGGATGCCAAAGCATCGTTAAGCTGTGCAACCGATAGCAATATCATCGACATGGTTAGCGATGATGTTAATGATCCAATTCATCGAATGCGACACAATTTGGAAAATGAATCGAACTCAAGACTATTGTCGGACGATGTAGATAATCATAGTGTTATTAACGATTCAAATCGACAATCGTCACAATTTACATCCGTCACCGATTCGGACACACGCGCTGATCTCTTTAATATATCCGATTTTAGTCCAGAATGGGCATATCCAGAAGGTGGCATTAAAGTGCTGGTTACTGGACCATGGAATCAAAATTCCAATTATACGGTGCTTTTTGATTCGTTTCCAGTACCAACGACCATCGTACAAAGTGGCGTACTACGTTGCTATTGTCCAGCACATGAAGTGGGCTTGGTCACATTGCAAGTGGCATGCGATGGTTATGTCATATCGAATTCATGCATTTTCGAATACAAATCACCGATGAATGCCGAAAATGGTGCCGCCTGTGATGGCACTACAAATGTATCAAGCAACGGTGATAGTTTATATAAATTTACGCTGTTTAATCGCTTGGAATCGATTGAAGAACGCATGCAAATTAAAATGGAACCATCCGATTCGGTAAGGATTGAAACGTTTTTATTGACGACCCAATTTTTATTTCACCGTTGTTTTTTTCTTTTTTTCATTTTTATTAGACTGACGAAAGCAGCACTTCCAATCGCATTGATTTTGAAGATTATTTGGTGAACTATTGCCAATCGCTTGCAACAAAACAATGGCGCAATTCGTCCGATACCATACTTTCATGGGCTAAAAGTAGTAATGTCAAAGGAATGTCATTATTACATTTGGCAGCATGCTTGGGCTATTCTCGTTTGGTAAGCACATTGCTTCTTTGGCGATCGGATAGCCCAAATGTGCTATTGGACAGTGAAATCGATGCATTGAGCCAAGATAATGAAGGGTTCACACCTTTGGTGAGAATTTAGAACATCAAATATATTATTCTTTTGCATATCCAAAAATCAATCTCAATTTAACACACTACAAAAATAAAACAGATGAGATCATGCGCTAAAGGACATTATGATACAGCAATTTTACTTTGCAAATGGAACTCGAACGCTTTGGAAATGAAAAATTATCGGAAACAAACTGCGGTGGCCGTTGCCATTGAAAATGGGTAATTTTCCTATCTTCATCGCACGTCTAGACATGAAGAAAAAAACACTTTTTTTTATTTTCAGTTTCATTGACTTGAGTGAAGAGTTAATGCAGTTTGAAACAAATCGAAAAGAATCATCGGTCTCATCATCCATTGAGCTCAATCGATCTTTTATGCATTCAATATATAAAAATGAGAAAAGCGAATTGGATGAGACGAAAAAGGGTATATATTTTGTTAAATTGACTTGTGTTATTTGTGTTTTACTAATATTCAATTTTTATTTGCTGTAGGTTTAACCGAGATCATAAATGACATTGAAAAGGGCGTGTATCTCAAAAGCCTAACACCAAACTCATTTAGTCAATCAAATGACTACCTGGAATCGACATTGTCACCAAAGTCAGTAGAATCACAAACCAGTTGTCGCAGTCATGACGGTGTCTTTCTACGTCCTGGCGAACAACAAAAGAAAAGCTTAAGGTAAACAAAGAAAAAATCATCGAAATTCTTTTACTCCATAATTTCTTTTTTTAATAAAAAAAGCTCGCCGATTTCGTTGTCTTCAAATTTGCCCACGATGACGAGTCTATTATCGCATCGTCTAATCAAGCGTACTTCCATCGACAGTGGAATCAATTTGGATTTTCCGATTCCATCGTATCGATCAACGATCTGGAGTCGATCAAGAAATCTCTCCAGTCAAGCGTCGTTGGCCTCAACTGCAAGCGGTTTTGAAACAAATGACTCATTCTTATTGTGTAAGTATGCACTAGAATAAATTCGAATCTAAATATTTTGCATTGCCATTTTTAATCGAGTTGATTATTATGCCGATATTTTGTATAATTTTTTCGGATATTTTCAAAGCATATCTTATAAATATTTTGTTTGTTTTCAATGAAAGTATCAGAGTTTAGAAAAAAAGCGAAAAAAAACTTTCTCAGTTGTTTTTTTCTTTTCAGAATACTGTAGACACTTTTTATATGACATTTTTTTAGAGCCGTTTCTTATTTGCAAATTTTATTGATGCTCAAGTTTTTATTTAACAGCATTTTTAAATGAAATGCCGTCTTTAATAGAATCAATTCAATTCAATTGAATTGCCATAATAGGCTCACATAAGATTATATGCATTCTATTCAAAGCTTTTATTTCACAATACAATCTTTTTTATAGTCGCTCTCTATTTCTCTTTTTGTTATTCATCAGCACCAATATTACATTTATTTAGCCTTTTTTTATTGCAAATCTGGAACAAAATGTTTGAATATTAAGAAAATATTTATATTTGTATCAAAATGGTCTCCATTGGGTCTCGCAAATATATGTAAACACGTGGAACCTTTGCTGAAAGCAGAGTTCGTCAGAGCTTTTATTGGCACCGGGGAAGTGTAGAAAATAGTGAGTGGACGCACTTATTCCATATCATTTATTTAGTGCCCTACCAAGAAAGAGTAGATCTAACAGGAAAGTGCCCGCACCTCCTCACACCTCCCGTAGCGAAAAGATTTTTTTTCGTGAATGGCAAGCAGAATTCACAAATTCGTACATCAATACAGTACATCAAATGAGCTTGTTACCTGGCCACAAACAGTTGCAAGGAAAATGTAAAATTCTGGGCCCAGATCAAGATTTAGACCCAATCAAGAACTTCAAATTTTCCTTGCGAATAGATTTGACCTATCAACGTGTAACTTTTAAAATAAAAGACGGTTTTTTTACACCTTTTTGTCAATTTTTAATAAATACGATATGTACAGCGATACAATTGTTTTAACAGCACGAACTATCATCTTCAGTCGCAAAGTCAAGTGCAACAGTTTAGCTTTTATTTGATTGAGTAGTATTAGTTGTTTTACATATATTTTCAAGATCCAGCGATTCAAATATTTTGAACCAAGAATATACTATGAAAAATATATTTGGGTTTTTCATAAAATTCAATCATTTTTCAGAATTTTAAATTAAAAAATTAAACTTCTTAATTCTACACAATGGTTTGTTTTCTGTACAATTTCACGTCCAAGATTTGGAACTTCTTCTGTAAAAAAACACAAATTTAATTTTCTTGTTAGTTTACATAGTGGAAAAAACAGATATGAAAAAAATATTATTGGATGAATTATTCGTAAGGTCAATTTATCCGTCTTGATCAGCTTTAGAATATTAAGCGATAAATTTGAAATGTGTCTAAACCATGTAGAATGGAATCACATTTTATTGATAAAATGATTCGATGATGAGGTAAGTTTCGCAGTCGAACTGACGAAAACATCACTTCAATATGATGAATAAATGGCAACGATAAAATTATTTTTGGTGTGAGAGAGGTAGAAAATTGACCGCAAAAACTCGTAAATCGGCATTAAGACAAGCGAATTTCGACAGCATTCAAAATTCAATTAAAAGCATAAATAAAATTATATTGAATGTGTATGTGTGTGTCTTGGTGCATTGGTTATTAAAATAGGCGATGAATCGATAACAACGAAACCACAGCAACCCTTTTCCGTAGACGATGAATCGAATCAGCATTTAGTGAACGATGATCGATCCAGCGCAGACAATGCCATTGATACGAATGTCTTCAATAACAGCGATAATAATGTTGTGATGCAAGAAATGGTCGGCGCCGTAGGTTAGTTTCAATAACTGTACAACTCATACCAATTCTTCTCCCGTACCATGTGTGTGTGTGATGCTAAGTAGACACCCAAATCGAACTTTATTCTGCTTTTCGACATATTCCGACATTTTACTATCTTAATCATTAATAAATTAAATATTTTCTTTAAAAATTATGTTAATTTTGATATTTTTATGTGTTTTTAATTTCATCGCAGTTTTTTTTCTGTTCTTTTTAATCCTTTCGGTTCATTTATGTTCTTATTTGTTATTTTTATTTAATCGAATTGATTTTTGTTATTGTTTTCATTTCAAATATTGAATGTCGTTGTTGTCATTGTTGTTGTTGTTGGTCGTCAGCAAGATTTCGCCATAATCTGTTTCGTGTATGTATTTTTCCAGTCTTTTGATGTATAAAACCACTTGTACAAAGTACAACTTGCAAATAATAATATATTCAATTCTCTCACACTGCTATTTTTCACCGATTTTCTATACATATTTATATCACAACGTATTAACACATTTTGTTGCTTTATGCATCCGAATTGCCAAATGAATTCGTTAGACATTTTATAATATTCCCGAATCATTTCGAAACATAATCAATCTTACTATTTTAACCTATTATTTGACACTTTTGAAATTGAAAGACCTTCGTAACCATGATTAACTAATTGATTAAAACTCGATATTATATTTTGTTCATATAATCTTTCGAACCATATGAATATGAATGATGAAGGGGCGTTGAATAAAGTGGCTAAACGTAATCTCGTTGAATTATGGAAAAATAAAATTGATTCGATTCAATAAGTTTGCCTTAAAATTGGTTCGAATATCAGTGTCACCGAAGAGTTTGGAATCATGTTTTAAATGGGATATTTGATAGTAAAAAGATCTTGACAAGTACATGTTCAATTTTTATCCGTTTATATAGTTTTATACCGTTGAATCGGTCAAAAATGGCAAAAATCCAATTAAATTATTGATTGAAAGTCTTTCCGAAACTATTGTAGGTGGTTCCAAACTCTCTGCTTTGGTGGAATTTTCAGCGGGAGTTTCTGACAAATATTTCTGGCACACCAAGAGTTGTTAGTTTTCGATACTGATAATAACGATAAAGCTCACACCAATAACAAAATGAAAAGTTACATAAATCGCTGATGTTAGTCGTCGTTTGAGTTTAATTACCCCTTTTTTACCAGCCAGTCATTTTCATTTGGTTATTTGCACGTTAAAAATCTCGTCGAAGCCCATATATTAAAAACAACAAAATAGGTTAATCAATAGGTTAATTTTGTTCATTTGTGTATTTAAGTGTAGAGATTAATGTCTACATGAAAAACAAAATAGCCTTGAATTGTGGTAAATCGAAAAGTGATAATGAAAACCCAAAGCACAACGATGGCAAGCAACGTTGACTGCAGCGCCATTAGAGTGGTACAATTTCTTAGTGTTTGTCATTTGGCTTGCTACAAGCAGCTTGCTTGCCTGCGTCGTCTATCGTACGGCAAACGAGCAAACATGCGGACACATATACGGCAAACGAACCATAGGTATTACACGGTTTTCGTTCGTTCAAGATGCGGTACACAGTTCCGCGAACACGTTCTATCGTGTGTATCTGTGTAGATGTATTGGTCGCACGAACGAAAACCATATAATACCTATAGTTCGTTTGCCGTATATGTGTCCGCATGTTTGCTTGTTGGCCGCATGATAGGCGACGCAGGCAAGCAAGCTGCTTGTACCAAGCCAAATGACAAACACTGCAATTTCTGATCACTTAACATAAACACAGACGACCATAGTGAATTTGCTGCGTTGTCCAGCTGTCAATATCGTTGTGCTTTGCGAAAATCTCACTTGAAACCATAAAGAATATAGGGTTTTTAATATTTGTCGTCATTTATTTTGCACTCTTTTCTTGTTCGCGCAAACGTGCGTAAACGTTTTTTCAATTTAGAATAACTGTAACCAGGTAGGAAATTCAATTCGTTGTTGTATTGGTAATAAAACCAAAAAACGAGAAGCATGGTTTAGATAGTTCAACAATTGTGCTTGTTTGAGCGGCTTTAAATAAGTTTTTATTCGTTTTATGCATGCAAAATGTGAGTAATCACGATATTCCAACCAGTATTAGTACTTGAATGAAGAAAAAAAAGAAGGACGAACAACAACAAAAAAAAGGTTCACACGATGTTTTTGTTGACGAGAAATGCAAAAGTTCGATCATAAAAACGATAACAATATATTTTAAACAATTTTCCATTGACCGCTCTTGCAAATCCATGTCGTTTTTATTGCTTGTATTTTAACTGTAGATATGTAGTGTGTTTTGTGTGTATGTATTTGTGTGCACAGTTTTAATTCGCCCAAAAATGTATTTCTATTTTGATATGAATTTCTCCATTTGCATTTTTGTACATATAAAGTTGAAAGACCTACATAGAACATAGCCGAATAAAAACTAATTTAGTTTGGAAAAACTTCTGCTTTTTTTCGTTTCCGTTGTAAATATATGCTTCAAATGCGAGAGAATTTTGTGCTGAAATCACACAAAAATATCAAATCAAAAAAAAAATGTTCGTTTATTGTTTTCTCTTTTTCGGTTGTGTGGTATAATTTGTTGTTCACATTTGGCGACAAATCGCAGGGGATTCAGATGCAAAAGTCTTAACGCTTGCCGAGCAAATTATCGCAGCAATGCCGGAACGCATAAAAAATGAATCTGATGATATAATGTCATTGGGTAGCCCATTGTCGGATACATTTAATTCGGATACATCTGGTTTGGGTGGATTGAGCGATGCATTTATGGAACCATTGCTTGATTCATTACCAAGCAGTAATTTTGATCAAGATCTTAATTTTGAATTGAATGATTATCGTTATCATGATGTGGGTACACCATGCTCAAGTTTGAGCCCGGCCAGTTCGGGCCCATTACAAAGTCCAGCCAGTTATTCGGTTGCAACGGAACCAACATCAATAACTACAGGTGCCATGAATTCACCGTCACCGCCACCAACAACCGAAGATTTTACCGAATTTTTACACGCATCCAGCAACATTTTGAAACCATTTGAAGCCGATTTTTCCAATTTAACATTGACTGATCGTGAACAACGAGAATTGTACGAAGCAGCCAAATGCATTCAGAAAGCCTATCGATCGTATAAAGGGCGTAAAAAATTGGAGGAACAAGACAAAGAGCGACGTGCTGCCATTGTCATACAAAACTATTATCGACGATACAAACAGTATGCTTATTATCGTCAAATGACAAACGCTGCGCTCATCATTCAAAACGGCTATCGATCGTATTGCGAGCACAAACGTTTCAAGAAATCCCAACCAAAAGGTGGAAGCAACGCTTTGAATACATCAGCATCAACACAAAATACACAATGCTTGCAGAATTATTACAATAAACGATGGAAACAACAACAATCCAATAATGCCAATGGCAATGGTGCAAATGCCAATATTTCCAAGGAGCCAAACACTTCCGGCCCACTCAAGTAAATATCGTTCGCTATTTTGTACAAGAACTGATACAAATTTCCATTGCTACAAATTAATCAATTTTAATTATCTTTCAGACGTACCTATTCACAACGAACACAAAATCAGGCGGCAAGGAAAATTCAACAATTCATGAGACAATCGAAAATGAAGTAAGTGAAAAACCAACAATTCTACAATTTCCCATTGTGATTTACTAACAAAAATTCTCTACTTTTTCTCTCATTTATCAAATGCATTCACATTTAACTAATACGAAAATAACATTCACAATTCAGTATTTGGGAAGATGTACGAACTTTGGTAAGATTTCGTAATCAGTTTTGGTTCGCATATTATATGTGTATTGAATCAATGTTATTGTTTCCATTTGTTATCCATTTCGGTTTCGTCTGATATCAATGATTTTCCACTAAAATGTTGACAACGATTTTTGTTTTTATTTAATTCAATTTTTAGACTACAGAAAGAACGAGCCGAAAAAGAGAGGCTGGCGCACCAACAACAGGCGGAATACCGTCAAAGCTTGCCGTTTCATCAGCAACACATGTAACTGGTACTTGTACAACGAATGTAATGCGACGAAGTGATGTAAGTGTTTGGACTTCGTTTGTCTTCAATAACAAAAAATTTGATGGCCAATGAAACTGGAATATGTTTGTTTCACTTTCAGTAAACCGTGAAATATTGATACTAAAAAAAAAATACTGACGGATTCCGAAATGATTTATAACAAAGGCTGAAGAATGATTAAAAACAACCCAAGTGATTTTACTTCTTAACAATAATCACAATGCAACTAATGTTTTTAAATTTGAAAAAAAAAATTGTAAAAACCATAGAGAAAGTTCGCCGCAAATTTTTTTTTTTTTTTAAATTGGTGCACTGTGATATTTGATCCTAGTTCACCGATCCATCGTAAGAGGTGTTCAAACAAAAAAAAAAAATTTCGAAAACCGATAAATGGCTTCCAAAATCTCAAATGGAACTGTATGTAAAGGCAAAGTGTGCTCCATGAGATCAAATCCAAAAAGAGAAAAAAACTCAAAACATAGTAAATTTGATAAATTTCAATGATGATGTTGCCGATGAGCAGCAATATCGCAAATGAAATCAAATAAAAAAACCACAAAAATCAATTTTACATCGTTTTAAAAAGAAAAAAAAAAACGTTATTTTTAACAAAAGAAATAAATTCCTATTTAGAAATCAGCCTAAAATACAAATTAAAGCAAAGTGAAACAGAACTAACCACACGAAAGTGAAAAAAGCTAAGGAGCTTAATATACACAAATTGTAAAAAAAAATTGTCATGTGTGAAAATCCGAATACAAAACGAAAAACTCAAGTTGAATTGAAAACAACAACAACCTTTTTTAGAATTTAGACATGAAATATGAACAATTTTATTTCCAACTTTTGAATGTTGTTATGTTTTTCCATTAAAATAATACATTATTCCGTAGGATATACGATTTCTTCGCTTTATTATTTTTTAGCAGTGAATATATATAAATTAAAACTATAAAATGTTAAATATACACACTCGCATATAAATAGAGCGAGAAAAGGACGGAGAGGAACGGAGAAATTGTAAATGCCACAATTTAAAACAAATAAAAGCTCTCACGGTCAGCCTGATTAGAGATTAATTCAGTTGCACAGATTTGAGTACCTATTTAATGAGAATAATGCAGTACATAAAAAGCGAATAGAAACAGTTAATGCGTACAGGCAAAAGGGAATCTAGCATTAAAAAAATCAAATTGACGGAAATAAACAAAAAAAAAAACCAAAATAAAACCACAACCATTTTTATCATCTCACGGCATAACCAATAGAATGAATCATAGTGGATTTGTAAATAAAGACAGACATTTTCAAGAATTTCTGAAACGAAAAAAAAAAAAAAAAAAAAAAAACAAATAATGAGTAACACAAAAAAATGATAAAATTAATAAAAGTGAAATTAAATAAATTAAAAACAAAAACCAACAATATTTTTCTTAAAAATATTTCCGATCGAAGAAAACAAAGAGAAACATGTTGTTAAGAAAGTATAAGATAAAAAAAAATCGTTACACAAGATACAAAAAATTAAAATTATTTACAGCGGAAGGAAAATTGAGGCACCTTTTTGAAGAAGAGTAAAAAAAATTGAAAAGGAAAGCGTAAATGATTAGGTGGTGAATTCATTTACGATATACCAGCTGTTGTCAATATATTCATTGCATTTCGATGCATTCACTCCACATACCCTTGCAACGTTTGTCATCACACATTCACTCTCACCTATAACAATATTTTATTTAGAGAATATAAACGAGAATATTTCATTCAAATTGTTAGAAAAAAATAAAAAACAGCAACGTTGTTACTAGCCATGCGATTGTTTTAAGACACACGACAAATGGAAAACACATCAACACATTCAAACAAGAATGAATCACTTATGATAATGAAAGTAAAATTGGAAACCAATCAATACTCAAATAGAATATAATATTATAAAGTAAATTTGCGCGTAGCGAGTTTTGTTTTAATGCTGAATATGAACTGACAAGGTGACTTAGAATAGCTTTTAACACTCTCAAATCAAATACTTTACCTCTACACACTCGATAATTGCGAAAAATTAACTCTCGACAGATGGGTTACATTTCGTTGTCATAAAAATGAAATTTTGGATATGGTTTGCACCCTCAACCGATATTATGTATCTATATATGGAAGATATTGCCACACGGCAAAAATCACAAGTAGCAGTGCGGCAGTAGAAAGAACTGTGTGTATGCGTCAAACTGTTTGCCGTCCGCACTCACTTCGATCGTGACTTACGGTGCCGTGCGGAAATATCTTCCATATATAGTGCACCGATATAGTATATATATCGATACTATTTAGTGCTATTTCTATATGTTATGGACACACTGCTAGGGTATCATATTCTTCTTAAATGTTCAGTGCCAATTGAACGATTCCAAAATTAGAAATTCCACAACGGCAAAACGGTTTGGGCCGTGACTTAATGTAACTATACCGTTTTGACATGGTTTTTATCCAATTAAATTCTTTACAGCGGACAGAGACAAGTTTCAGCTTGCTTAGATATACGGCCCTTAAAAATTCCGAGCATTAATACAGAGCCTGTGGCTGCTTGTGCATTCGGAAATGTTATAGCAAGCTAAAAAGAATAGGATATTCATCCGTTACGCAAACGTCATTTAACACACTGGACAACTTTTTTGTAGACTTTGAATATCCGATTTACAAATTTTGATGATGAAATTTTCATTATCCCCCCGTTCCTACCCCTGAATTTTTCAGTCTGCAGACAATCCAAGAGAGGAAATGTGTTAAGGTCAAGTAGTTAACTTTCTGCAAACATACATATAGATTTATTGTTGCGCTCTGCCAGTTGATTCGTGTGCGTTTTCTATCTCTAAAATGAAATTCCATTTTTTTCATTGTTATGAATCGGATAAATATTTATTCTTTTTTCTTTCGGTTGAATTTTCTTAAACTGATAATTTGATTCTCTTTTAACTGAAAAAACCATAATACTTTTTCAATGCGCTGTCCCAAGAAAAAACATAAACTTTTTCTTCCACTATTTCTTAAAATTCTTCAACTATATACATTTATATCGCTCATCAATGAATCGGCAAATGCGATCAAAGTGAAACTGATTCAAAAAGCTCACTACAGACGCGAACACTTTCTGATCATTTTCTGTCGCTTTTAACTCAAAACATCGAAATACCGATCTCCAAATATGTAATGGATTATAAATCACAAAGCTGTGTTAATTATAGGCAATTTAAGCAATGAATAAGCAAAAGAAAAAAGATGTTTTTTGGAAATTTTGTAGACGTAGTAACATAATAGAGAATAGTTCAAAGTAGCCAGTGGAGAGGAAACCCATACGATCAGCTCTACAACACCGACAATAGAATTTTCTAATTTTTTGTCCATTCATTCATATCTTTTTTTTGCAATTGTTAAAATGATCGATTTGGAATGAAATATGAGTGTTAATTGCATACCACATAATGCAATATACACTGTGTACACAGAGAAACAGTTCTGATATAAATAAGCAAATTGTTCAATACTAAACAAAAAAAATGTGCATATAAATTACAAACTTGTACAGTAAACTAGAGTCCGAAACATAGGTTTCTATTATAATTACTATTTTAAAAAAAATAACAAACCTCCATTTACATAACATTCACAATCTATCGATCGATTTTCTAACTAAAAAGTAAACCTGTAACCATTAATTATATCACGATTGAATTTCGTGTTGCAATCCAAAATACGTACAATTACAATGAACATTACATTTCAGCGGATTTAATTTTCATTCAATCCGCGAAACATTGTGTTTTAATTTGTATGCATTTCTCAAAATAATTGTTTTTTTTTGTTCAATCTTGATGCTCAATAAACGCAGTAAAAAAGCCATGCACCGCATGATTAAGCTCGATTTTGTATGGAGTTTTATAAAAACTGATAAGAATCGGGACAACAGCTAGATCCCACTCTTACGTTTTATAATTTGAGTTTTATTTTTCATAACAATTCATATTATCGTTTATGGTATTTAAAAATGGGACAATTTCCATTAAATAATACTTTTGAATCATGGCTTTTTATGCTTTTCCAATATTATTATAAGTTAAACTATTGTGCAATCATGTATAAATAAGATTTTATGGGCATTTTGGAGCGAATCGGCTTGAAACGAAGAATATTTTTGAAAAGGGATGAAACTTACACGCACTCAAGCCTCAGTCATGTTAGTTGAGATTGAAAATGTATTTTACCCTTTTTTCGCATTGAATTTTCAGTGTTTGTCGCGCATTCTTCCGAATATTTTGCAGCCATCCCAAAATTATGAAGCCCGGATGGTATAGGAATTTCCATATAAATTTTATCACCGAAAACACTGAGGCGCTTCTATTTTGAATTCCGAGTACTAACCGTAGTTTGTGACTACCAAAACTACGATTAGTTCACAAAAGAGGTGCTTCAGAGGTCTTGGTCATACGATCATCAGTGCAAGAAGATCCATGCTATCAATATCTAGCCATAGATATATATGTATGCGGCGACACAACACTGACATTCTGTTACTTGCGTACACTACATTGAATATCAAACCGAAACGTTTGAAGCAATAGAACAATGTATGTGTATGAATTGCTTCACAGGTTTTGAGGTGTTGTCGCATACAGATATATCCAGGCTGTTAGATATATGCACTTCAGTTATACAAACTTTGGCTTTACTTTATTTTCCTTAGCTCTTTGATTTTTCTACTAACGAACCTACCACAAAACATCTACACTCATCTTCTATAACATAATCTAATATCGTACTATTTACATATATATCTACTATTCCTATTAGCGTGAGCTGTATGAATTCAGAATGTAACAGCGTACGCATAAAAATGAACTGACCGCACTTTTTTTTTAAATTCATTTATATGCAAATAAATGCAGCACAATAATATCAATGAGCTGCTTGAATTTTGGTTTAAACCATAGCTTTTGGAGTTGGCGATCCGAGGGGGGGGGTTAATTTCAAAATTTTCCAAAAATGTAAAGGGGTAACTTTTTCGATTTGGTCTCGCACAAATTCAAAAATGCATTTTTGAATAGTCCATTCCTATTTTGTCTCAGAGCATTTGCCTCAAAAAACCCTAGCAAATTTAAAGATTTTTCTCTTCGCCCAAAAACCCTAGCAAAATTGAATATTTTCTCCCGTTTCAGAAAGTGAAGAGCAAAAAAAAGATCTTCACATTTTTCGCGAAAATCCTTAGCAAATCGAAAGAGTATTTTTCTCAAAAAAATGAAAGGGGTTAATTCCCAAATCTGTTCTCCAGGGGGTCAATCCAACCCCTCGGACCCCTGCTCAGAAGCTATTGTTCAAACTGTTCCTCATTTTTTCTGAATATCCACGTGAAGAAAAAAAAAACAATCGATTTTAAAACTAGCACAACAATATACTATACATATTCAATTGCGTCCAAATGTTGACGTGATTTGAAATTGGTTTCGACTTATACTCTACTATATTTCTAGATTATCTACCGGTCGCGAGAACTAGTCAAGAATGAAATCAACGCAAGCAACACTGCTCACAAATATGTAATACATTATATACCAAATTGTTTTCATGTAAATTTAGACGAATCCACACATTGAATCAAAATGCTGAATCAACTATTTATAATATACGTTTGAATTGTAGGTTGGTTTTTTTGAGTCGATCATTGAAACGATATTGATTGTAAATTTTTTTTTTTTGGAATTTATTACCCGAAATGATAAAAAAAAATGATGGCTTCTTTGATAACCGAGACCCGAGTTTTTCGTTTCAAATCGATTGGCACCCATAAACTATGTACGTAATAAATTTTCAGAAGTCGACTCGAAAAAAGTCATCCTATATGTATTTTGCATGAAAACAAAAGAAAAACACAAGTCAAATGAATTCAAATTTAACTACCCATCAATCGGGATATTTCGAATCACTTTTCTTTCAACATTCACATTTTCTCTTTCAAACTTTTCACACAATCCCACACATACACACCATTTTCACAGCAGAATTTCTATTGACGGAAAATGTATGGTAAAAAAAGCGAACATAAATGAAATCAAGATAAAAATGAAAGGCATAAAACGTTATAATATTGTATATATTGTTCCAAATATAAATATGTATATCCAAGAGAATAATAATGCGATAATACATATGACCGCTTGGGAATAAAACTGGATTTTCAAGAAATGCGTTGCACGCAAAGGCGCTCTCCTAAATATGGTACACACAGAAGTAGAAATTTATTGGTATTTTCAATAGAATAACACATACATGGTGAAGAGTACGACGAAATGATCATCAAAACATGTGTTCCACTATTTTGGAGAAACGTCCGAAAACCGGTACTTACTATAGGTTTGATTTTGTGAATTTCGTAAAGAAAGCGCACCACATAACACAGCAATCACCGCATTTGTAACGTTTTATTTATAAATAATAAATGAAATGTTTCGATTATTACATGATGAAAGCTCACGCGGAATGTGACTAATACATACAATGTTTCTATTCAGGTGTACCGTTTTTAATTGGACTTTTTCGTGCAGCAAAATTCAAAACTATTAGTGGTTGTATAGAGTTCAGATTTTATTCTCATGCATCTCCTTTTCTTTGTTTTCTCTGGAGATGATCACCGAATAGTCAGTTCTTATGTATTGAAACAGAATTTTAGATTTATTAGATGAAATAAAATTTAAACAAACAAAAAAAAAATTAAATCAAATCAAACTTAGTAAATAGTCACTATTTTTTAACTCCTTCTTCACCTCACTATCATATAGATAAGATGACAACAACAAAAAAAAAATACCTAGTAGTTTTTTTAAATACTTATACAAAGTAATTCAAGTTATTAAACTTTTTTTTCTCGAAATGGAATATGAAGAAAATTTGATGCTGAACGAAGCGTGTGGCCCACAACAACCACAAAAACTGTAACATTTTAAAATAAATCGAAATTGAAACAGAATTCAATGATAGAATGTCGAGAAACCGTTACAGTCAAGGAATTTCATTTTTCATTTGTTTTTGGGCAACAGGTCAAATATGTAGAGAATGTAAATATAAAGTGCACTTTTTAACAAATTTATACATAAAAAAAATTATAAACAATTTATTAATAGACATTTAAACTTGAAAGTAAATTTAAAAGATAGAATATAGTAAATCCATTAATAGGTTCAATTGAAGGTTATTCGTTTCGAATTCACACTTCTCGCACCAGAAACATTATATATCTTTGCCTGGAACTTTGTTTTCATTTTTAATAAGATAAAAACATGGCCATTTCGAAGAGTCAGGCCAATTCAAGGACATTTCAATTAGTCAGCAACTGGTTACTGACATTATCACAGACACACACAAATCGACATGGTTTTATTTTCAGCTTGATTGGCTCAATTGATGCGAACAAGATAAAAAGCAAAACCAAAAAAAACCAAAAAAAACCTGTGTAATATTGTACCGAAACAATTTTACAAAGTGGATGGCCTGCATAATGAAATGACATTTTGCTTACGACAGAGAATTTAACTTTCGATTGAGAACGGTTGCATAAATTTATGAAAATCGATGCATTTCACCGAATAAAAAGCAAAACGGTCAATATAACAAGAAGCAATAATTACACATCGCTAACTAAAGCCAAGAATGAACCATTCAATATCGCAATGGTTCTCATTATCCAGTTACGTATATTGTACATTATTATTGTTGATTAATTTTAATTTTATATTTGACTACAAACCAAAACGAAACACACATACAAAATGAATAAAACAAAATGATGTCAAAAGATGATGAATAAAGTCAAATAAGATGAATATGAAGAAAAGATAGGAAAATGGTAAAAAAATAACATTAAAAACAACAACTTACTAAACGTAAATATGATGAAAACTAACTTAACACAATCTCTATGAAGAAAACAAAAATATTTACACACACAAAAAAAAATCAATTTCATTAAAATTTAACAACACTTTTATCAACTACAATTCTACTCCGATATGATATATTGCTAGGCACTAGAGATATCAAATCAGGCATACTGCGCACTTCAATAAAACGCTCCCCTTTTTTTCGTTTTTTGCCATTTCATTTTTGCTGTTCAGTTGATGGCTATTAGGAACAGAGAGAGAGATATGAGAGCACTAAAATTCGATGAGATCAAATCGATATAGTTTTCGGTTACAAATTGGTTAAGTCCAATTTCAATTTCTCGACTAAATAAATTTTAAATAATATAAATGAATAATGTAGATTGATAATTTTTTATTTTCTCTCTCAAAAGATTTTTCAATCATTTCACAATTGGGATCGATTTAGCAAACGGTTATTTAAAAGAAATGTCTCAATTGTTTGAATGTGTGGAAAATGAAAATAAAAATCCATGGGAAATGGTTTGAAGAAAAAAAAACGAACAGAAAAACTAATTACGAAGAAGCAACAGACGTCCATTTGTATTTGGCGAAGAAGAAAAAAGAATGCAGCATTACTGCATTTCAAAGCGAATTCAATTAAATTTCTACGTTAATTCTAGGTAAATTTGGAAAGCCTTCTTCTCTTTTTTTGCCCAGTCTGTCTTATTTTGTAATTGAAATAAAGTCTGACTTAGTGCAGTTACTGCAATGAAGAAGCATACTCATTTGCTTCGCATATACATACATTTAAGCTTTTGCATCATTTTTTATTTTAATTTCTCTCTCTCTCTCTCTCTCTCTCTCTTCAAATTCTCTTTTTCTAACTTGAAAATTATATTATTTCATTCAACCAAAATGTGATTGATCCATGATGATAGAATAAATGGATAAGAATGAATAAATATGAAGGGATTTGAACATTTTTGTTTTGCAAATTTATGAATTTTATCTTTAAGAACAAGTTAAAAAGGAAGAGAAAGAAAAACAAGCAAAAAACCATAAAAAAATATATTAAATGAATAAAACATTTTTCGGCAGTGAAAGAAAGAAAACATTTTCCCTGCAAATCGTTAGAATTCACATCCGAATTCAATTTCACCGTAATTCTCAAGCTTAAGGAAGTTTGTTATTGAACCAAAACACTTTTATCTTTAATCTATCGTAATCAATATAATTCCAATTTTCGAGATGCTTTCGATTTTAACACTGAAAAAATTCAGTTTAACATACCCAATACCATGTCCTCTCTTTTCTTTGCCAGTTGAAAAAATAAAATAAAATGATCGTACGATTGGCGAAAAATAAAGAAATTTTGATTTTTTTAATGATTTTAAATTGCAAATGAAGTGCAAAAAGCAAATAAACATTTAGTGATGCTTAAATTCGGCGTATTTTTGTTAAGAATTAAACATTTTTTATTGATATCAAATTTGATTTGGTTTTTAAATATTTAACAAATCAATTTTCGACTAAAATTTCATTATTAGAAAAAAGTATGTGATTGGCCCTGTAGTTTCAATGCATTGTCCCTTTTCGGGCACGAATGAAGCTTAATGTAGGCGAAAAATGGCCGTGATTCGGATGATTGAAAGATTATTTTTGAAAAGAACGATTCATTTAGAAAGACACTTATTAAATTAAAATATTCGGTAATAATTTCTTTAAAATGTAGAAAACAATAAAATATTGACAATTTTAGTGAAATGTGAATTAAATTGAAGTTCTCTCTGATAAAATAATTTTTGTTTTGAAAAAACTTGAAGAAAAATTCAAAAATTAAGAACTCGATTTAGTGAATTGAATGAATAGTCACATAGATTGATATTACGATCATCGCAAACTGAAAACTGTTACCGACAAAAAAAATGTAATCAATTACAGTGCAATTTTACATTACTTTCAATTGTAATTATCGTTTTTTCTCGCACTTTTTCTCTTTCAATGTTCCCACTCGGATTCTGAAAAAAGCTTTACTTTAGACATTTACGAAACGTACGGATTGCACATATTGAAAGTGGTTTTACAAAAAACGAATTCGCAATATCTACTTAATAAATTTTTTTGTATATCAATCAATTATTATGGAGAAGTCTGATCATATTGACAAAGATTTTGAATAAAATGAAGAAAAAAGAGAATCTGGATAGCAATTTTCACACTTCTTTCGCTAATCGATATAGTGGTGCAATTTTATTCAGAGTGCACAAAATAAACAACTAAATTGAATGAAATAATTCACGAAATAAACAAATATTTATTGAACAATAAAATAAAACTATGTAATGCCAGTGGAAAAAATCAGATCGAAATGAAAAGATTAACTTAGATTTTTAATATTCTCCCCTTTATACTTTTTACCATTATTTAAATTACGATATCTAATTATATTGCTAAATACTAATTATATTATGCAAACCAAAAAAAAAAAACAAACAAACATGAAAACAGAAAACTATAATGAAATAAAGAAACTTGTTCCAATGAATCTTCAAACCAATAAATTTGCACGGCGTTTTTTTTTTGTTAATCTTCTTCGTCATTTTTCTTCCCAATAAAGTTTTATGTGTCATCAATATTCAGAAAAAAGCACTTGAATTGAAAAAGAAGACCGAGCGATTTTGACTGATCCATGGACTCGCAGGTAGTAGAAGTGATAACATTTTTCAATTATTTCTATAGGCAAGATCTAAATAGTATACTGTAAAGAATAACTCAGTGTGTCAAGAAAAAATATATTAGAATCTGGTGAGATAGAGATGGCGCTTCTTAAATCGAGTCGCGTTCAAATACATTGTCAGTATATAACGTAAGTGAGAGTCGGACAGCTACAAATTATGATAAATTATAGTGAAAAACCCACTGTCAGATTTTCAGAGTAGTTTCCGCGTTAGCGAAGACTAGCGGCAAGTTCGATATACGGGGATATTGACCCATGAATATTTTTTTTAACTTCGAGGAGCACTTTTTTTGAGTTGTGATACACTTAAGGAGACTTCAGGTAGAGTTGAATGATATGATTTAAAAAAAAATCGGACCTAACCGGCATTTTGAATACACATTCTTTAATTCGAAAGAACAAGAGCAATCCTGAAAAATAAGAATTGAATGAAAAAGTGATTTTTATTTAGCTCGCAATTTGTGTGTTTTTTTATTATTTTTTTAATTACATTTTCTTTAACAATGAATGTCAACATTAACATTATAATATTTTTTTTTAATTTAATTTAATTTTAGTTGTGTTTGTTTTAATGCTGATGAAGAATGAGCAAATTAAAGTGCAAATGGATTTCCATAAAATGTTTTTGTTTCTCCACTCTAATTTATTCTAGTTTGAATTCAATAAGGTATAAATATTGTTAAAAGTTTGTGTGTGTGAGTGTGTTTCTTTCTTCATTGATTCTAAAAATAAAACATAATATCGTTAATGTTATACTTGTTGGGAGTTTGTATTGGTTTAGCAAATCGAGAAAAGTGGTGGTGTTTGCATTTATTTTGCAGATATCACTCGTTTTCTTTGCTTTGTTATTTTCATTTTGTGCTATGAATATGATATCCATGAATGAAGCGAGTAACTACAGTTTCCGAACATTTTCGTGACACACTTTGAATCGTATTTGCATAAAGTTTAATTTGATTGATGGTGTAAATCTTACGGTGAAAGTGTGAGTTGTAAATTTAATCGCAAGAGAAGAAAAATGGCGATCAAAACAGACACAAAATTCCAAAATAATTAATCAAAGAGCCATCAAAACTTTTAAATATAATTTTACCGTTACAAAAACAAAATGAAAGGAATCCATTCATACTTTATTTTTATTTTTTTGGTGTTCAGATCCTGCTTTATCAAATTAATACATTTCAGATGATGTGTGAATAAAACGTAAAGATAAAGTGGAAATAGAGGAGGTTGCTTATAAACGAATCACACAAACGAAATATAAAGTTCTATTTCCTATCTATGGAAATCGTAAATAATTATTTTATTTTATAGAGAAAGAGAGAGAGGGGGATGGCAATTGACAAAATGTTTATCAGATTCATCTGGCTTCGACGATCGCAGGTGAAATGTATTGCTATCGGTATAGTTTTTCGTGTACTATTATTGTTGTGTTTTTTAAATTTGGTTTACCACTAAAGGGGTGTCTCACTTTCACTTTTTTCGAGTTGAATTTTATAAAAAAAGGAGAAAAACTGGCTTTGGATCATCGAAAAACACAATTTCATGAAATATACACCTTTATCAAATAAAAATATTTCCAAAAGAAAATATACACAATATATCATTTATTTTGCCTCATTTTATGGTATGAAGTGTGATTTTTGTGTGGTTCGAGTTAGAATGTTGTCATCGCATTCTCTTTTGGGTCTTTTGTGTTGCACCTTTTCAACCCTATTTTGCTGAATTCGTTTGAAATATTTTATTTTTGATGTTTGTATTTTCATAATTTCGCACCTGATTATCTTTTAATTAACTACATTTATATAATCATGATAATGAAATTGTATTGATGTCAAAAATGTGAATGTAAATTCTCAAACGAAAAACTGTCATAAAAAGTGATTACAATAGGTGATAGAAGCGTATTATTGTGGTAGTTTAGACTTCAGATCAATTATGATATGAACTAGATGCGTCTAGACGAGAAAAAAAAGAATAAAATTCAATATCCAATGACATTCGATGCTGTTTACATGATCGTAAGCTATATCATTTCCAAGGATTGTATCATTTTATTTTTCTAAACAAATGTTATCCATAAATCTGAAAAAGTCCATACATTTTAATTGTTTCAATGATGCTATTTTTTTAAAGCATTGTGATTTTTCGATTTCGATTGCATTCGAATCTATGCTGATCAACTGAAAGGTATGACAAAATATTTCTCAAAAAAGTTTATTTTTTTCTTTTGTAAATATAGTCGACCAAAATTGGATTGTGTGGTGTGTGTGTATGTGAGTATTTTTTGTTTTAATTATTCAAATATGGAAAATGCATAGAAATGTACAATTTGCATGTTTTTTGTTTGTTTATATTGCATATGATGAGACACAACCTTGAAATTTCAATTTCGATGATGATTTTAATGATTCAATAAATAATAAATGCGGAGTAAAAGCGTTGACCGTATGCTTTTAACGTGAGTACATCATAATACTTGTTTGTCTGTGCGTTTTGTTGTTGTTTACCTTTTGTGGTGTAAGTGAGTAGGGATGAAGAGAATTCAAAAAAAGCTTATAGCAGCAGAATCAAGTACATTTCACAAAATTTCGAGTGAAAAAGAAATTCCAAAAGTAATATTATGCGATTGAAATCGATAAACCGATAAATGAATTTCGTTTGGCGCTAATTTTGTTGTTAGCTTTGTATATTCACACTTAAATATATAAATACTAAAAAGAAAAAAAAGAAAGATTTCATTTAAATATATAATTACGAATTGTTCCTAATTGCGTATTTTGTAGCTTGTTTGCGATTTTAATTCATTTTAGCTTTGTGGCCCAAACTCCGAATTTCCGAAAATATTACAGAGACGACCCTACAAAAGCAGAGAAACGATTCTTTTTTTTTTCCTTATGAACCGTCTATTTTCTTTTTTATAAAGAAATCTGTATTCGATCGCCTCAAAGATCAATTCATAATAAAAGACAACACATTTAAACACGGGTGTATGGGGGAAAGTTAAACGGAAAATTATTCACTCCATTTAATCACATCATCTGATCTCGTGCCGAGTATTCGTTTCGTGTTTTATTTCTTTTTTTTTTCTTGTTAAATGACTAAATTAATATAACGAGATACATAAAACGAGAATTTTCAACGATATATATCCATAAATTTGTTTTCTTTATAATATTAATTTCTTAATTAAATGTTGAATTTGGTTTTGTTTGTGTGTCTTCATTTAAATATGTTTTATTGTTAGCAGAAGAAGCTCGAATAATAAATCTGACATTTTCGCATTATTTCATTTTGTTGTTGTTTTTAGTTTGGTTTTGTTCGTTAGGGTAATTTTTCGTTTTCACTCATTTTTTATATCTCTATGGATTTCGATAAAAATTATTTTTATTCGATTTTAAATCGGTTATTTATTTACACTGATTTATTTTTGTCATTCTCAGTTTTCAACATAAATTTTTAGAGAATATTTTGGATCAAATAATCATAATACGAGGGCGACTATTTAAGTTTCTTCAATATGTATGTTTTAGTATTGCCCGATGCAAACCATTGTCATATTCGTAAAGTTGGACATTTTTCATGACCATTTGACTTAACAGGACGAATTTTAGTTTTGTGGTATGGCCACGGTGTCAGTTGGAAAAGGTCAACTTCGCAAAAAAATGAAATTTACAAAAAAGATTATTTCTCATAAGTTTTCAAAAAGAGCTGCCTGCTCAACAGTATTACTTCCGACTCAAGTCGGGGTATGGGAAGGAAGTACCATGCCTTGCCACTGTATACAACTGGTTCACTGAATCCCATCGTCATGGTGCTCGCTACAGTGATCAATTGCGCGATGGTCCTTCGAAAATTGATGTCATCGAGAAAAACTCTGGTGCCGATTGAGTTAGGATCGAAGTTTCGTTTACAGTTAAATTGTGGTATGCCCAAGGATCACAGAGACTCCAATCATTTGGTTCTTCCATGAATTACAACATGAAAAAAATAAATCTTTACGTGTCAACCCACAGTTGCTCAAAAATCGATTGATTTTAATCACATCCAAAAAATCATAACCAATTTGACATAGGATAATAAAAACACGTCTATACGATCGCAATAGAAGCCAAGACATGATTCCAGTAGTTTGGACCTGAAACAAAAACTTGGTTGACTCTCTGAGTCTTCAAACATGAACACAATCGAACAAAAGTTGTTCGTTTGTGAAGTGATAGGGAAAATCGGACCTCATTATTTTACAGTGTTATGTGTCATGTTGCTACCATGCCTTAAGAGGATGAAAGGTCCTTCAATGCTGAATAGTACACAACCATTTGATTGTCAAAAGTCATCACGGGAATATGGAGACCAAAACTCTGAAACTTATAATCCCAAAACATGGCAAAAAGAAGCCCATCAAACAGTCGACTATTTGACCACCCAAAAGATCGAATTGATGCACAATACTCCGTGTACGAATTATTCGGGACCCCTCTGTCCACCAGAGACCAAAATCAGTTGGATACAATATATTTTTCGTACTTGAAATTAGGTGCATATTCAAAAAAGTGCACTTTTTGGAGTGTCATGTTTAAGCTGCTGTCGTAGCCATACCACAAAACTAAAATTCGTCCTGTTAAGTCAAATGGTCATGAAAAATGTCCAACTTCACGAATATGACAATGGTTTGCATCGGGCAATACTAAAACATACATATTGAAGAAACTTAAATAGTCGCCTACGTAATAATACAGAAAAACCTCTCTTTGATCGAATTTCCCTTCATTCGAAATTTAATGGAAATAAATTGTCTCTTTCTATACAAAATTAATGGAAATTAAAGCCTCCAGAAAATGAAATTAAGGTTATCCAAATTTAAAACAGTTGTTTTAAAATCGTTTTGCTAACTCTCGAACTTCATCCAATAGAATGAAAAATAAAAATGTTTTCATTGTTCTGCTGTGATTAGAATCTGATAACATCTTATTTGATAAAATAAAAGGAAAAATAAAATTTCTATAGAAGAAAAAAACTTAAGATAGAGGAAACCTGGAATCTTCTAAACATATTTTCGCAATTTTTCTCTTAACGAACATAAATTTTTTCTTTTCGTATGCCAGAAGCTTCGACCAAAGAGATTTTTAATTGTAATAATTTTTGTTTACACATTTTTTCTTGATTATTTGTTTCACATAAATTCATATCTTTTGAATGGTTTTTGTTTTTCTTTTTGTTTTAATGCACTAATAATTTTTGGTTTGAAATCATTTGTTTTCATTATATTTATTTATATGTTTGCGTATGTCTCATTTGCTCTGTTTTAGCTTACATATCATGTACATTGTCATTGTGGATGTTGCTATTGTAGTTGCACTTTAATAGTTGATTCACAATGAAAATTGCATATTCGATTTATCACAAATAAACTTGATCAAAAAAAGGAAATTTTTCAAGAGCATTATGTTCGGGGTTCGATTGCGAAATTTATTTATTTATTATTATTATTTTTGGTTTTATGTGTGTTAGTACAATCGTATTTAATTATTTAGAACATTTGTATTTTCATTTCATTTGATCGATACCGAACAATGATAATATCGAAAGGTATCATCGTATTTGCTTAATTTATTTAGGCGATCATCGTTTTGAAATTTGCATCTTTAATCGGCTATATTTTATGGATTTTACAATTTTATTTTATTTGCTTCATGAAATCTACATTGCCGCGCGTGCGACACACACACATCGAATAGAATTTGTCTGAATAAAAATGTGAGAGAAAAACAACGAAAACGCCTAATGATCACATTTTTAATAGTTTGTTCTAATAATTAGTTGATAATTTAATTTTGCGAGTGTTATTTGCCGTTGAAAAAAAAATTGTCGAATAATTTCAGATGTTTTACATCGACATAAAAATTATAATCGAGTTAATTATTGACGGAATATCATCGCCTTTATATGTAATTAATATACAAATAAAACATATCAACGTTGTCCGATGGTTTGTGTAATCCGTATAAATGTGTGGTGACTGAAAATAATAATAATATGAACATCCAATGATGATCGTGCTGGGAAGAAAAGAGTTTACAAATCGGTACTCTTTAAGCACCGAAACACTTCGACAGATAAGCCCATTAAGAACAACATTTATTTTAAATTGATTAGAATTCTTTTTTTTCCTTGGTTTTGGATTTGATTAAGACAAGATACAGACGTGGAACATGTATTAAAATTGGAAATTTCTATAAAATTTGATTTGGATGTGTAATTTACCCTAAAGAAGTACGATCTCATGTCTTTGATTAAATTGGGAATTAGATTTTTCGTCATTTCTCTACGGCGTAATTCGTTTGTCCTTTATTTACGGGCGATTTTCACTTTATTTGAAACATGTTTTGTGAATGGGTTTTATGTGCGTGTGTGATCAAAGTGCATGGAGTTCAGTCTACGGCACTAGATCCGTTAAGTCAAATGGATTTTGTATAAATATTTTCGACTTTTGTGATTTATCTCTGGTGTTTTTTGTTTTGTTTTATTTTTTTTACTTTGTTTACTTGTAAGCCTAAATGTTTAAGAAGTGGTACGCTAAATATGTAGCAATGGTTTCATGATTCGCTCATAACTAGAGATCGATATTGAGTTTATTGGTTTTTTTTTTCTTCTTCTATCTTGTTAGAATTAATTCACAATTAACTAGAATTTTTTTGTTTGGTTTGCCATTAAGTTTATCTCATCTTTCATTATTAATAAATTTCACATGTACAAACATTTTTTTAAATTATTATTATTATTATTATTCTTATTCGCATTTGCTTGTGTGTTGACTGGGAGCTTTCTTCTTATTTTTTTTTATGTGGGTCAACCATTTAATTATTTTAACACTGTATTCATTCATATAAACTAGAGCTAAATGTCGGTTTTGTGTTAACCATTATTCTTGATCGTATTATGTGTGTGGTATCGTCAAAATTTGAATTCTTTACTTCTTCTTCTTCTTTTTTTGTTTCAATATTAGATTTTAGTTCATTGTGTTGAGTGTAGCCAGCCTTACTGATAGCGCCCCATGTGCCCGTCCACACCAATCATCAAAACATAAAAACAATTTATCATTCTCTTAAATCAATAATCAATAAATAAAATGTCATATTTTTTTACAAACTTTCTAGAGTTAAGTTCCATTCACGAAAAAATAAAATTGATTAAAATCGAAACTAAGGCAATTGATAATGGGAAAAGAGGCAAACAAGTGATTCGGAATGGTGTGGCTAGCAAACTGTTTTCATATGAAAGACGGTTTTATATTTATCATCTCCAAGCAATAGGTATTAATTCGTTATAAAACCGTGAAATCAAAATGTCACAAATTTAATTCGGATAGTATGCGATCAAATGAAGTGAAATGCGAAAAAAAATAAAACAATATAAGTTCAAGATATAAGACAATCAAAATGAAAAGTAATAAAATGTACAGGTTCTTTTCAATTGAAATAATACCATGTTGCATGTACCAATATGCAATGTAATGCAATTCGAAGAAATTTATTTGAAAAAATTTATTTGACTTTTATTTTTACGATTGTTTGGCTGAGACTGTTATACTTTGATTGATTTTTGTTGGTATCTTGAGAACAGGATATGTTATCCTCGTTGCTTGTCATTTAAAAATGATAAATTGTGTTATCTGTACCAACAGCAAAATCAGCGACGGCGGAATCGTTGTATGGTACGTCCGCGTTTCGCAATCGCAATTTTCTCAAAACAAAATAAATGTTTCCAATAATTTTCTGATACACTGTTTGGATAAATTGTATTACATTGCATATAGAGAATTTCTCCGTCGTTCATATGTACGAATAAGGGCCATCAGTTAAGGCGCTACACAGCAACAGTCAGGAGTTATCATCTTTATTCGAACCACCACCACCTACACCGGCGCTCTGTGTATTCACATTTGTTGCACGACGCACTGACGGCGGTTTATATTCCAAACCCGGATCGAATTGCATTAGAACGAAGACCTGTATCAAAGAGAATGAAAGATAAAAGAAGTAAACATAAGCTTGAAAAAACACCATCTTGCTCCATTTGTCGAACAAAATATTACTTGATCGGTTGGCAGTAGCGAAAAGTCATCCGGAGGATTTGTGATTACGTATCGTTTGCTACTTGCATCACAACTCGAGCTAGTGTCTCTAAATCTGTACAAGCCTATACATAGCATGCCATAAGATTTTAAAGCCGCTACAAAAAGGTCACCGTATTTTCCAGCCTCGCCAAACTGAGCCAGCGGTCCGTCGTACAGCGATATTTGCCCGACTCGACATCTACAATGGAATTTAATACCAAAAATAATTTAATCATTTATTCGTATACAATGCAATGGTCGATGATTTATGGTCGCCGTTTACCTGTCTCGATTGCTTAAACTATCTACAGTACTATAACCACCTCTAAGACCAGCACCTTCAGCCAATATTAATTCCAGTTCAGGTGTTGCACCACCCGTAATTAATGATCGAATTAATGTTAAGGCGTTTTGATTAAAGTAAGTCTGTTTGGGTTTGTTCCACATGCAAGGATCGATACAGAATATTGTGTAAATTAAATGAAAGCAAATTTATTTTCAAATCATACATTACCGTAGACATTAATGAATCTAATACGCTAACGGCAAATGCTGTACCACAAGCGAATGGCTGAGTTAAATATAGTTCTGTATCCGGATCATCGTCATCGTCTTGATCTAAGAACTGTACATTACTATCGTTAACTAATTCTAATGGATGAGAATGAAAAAGGGATTTTGTTTAAAACATGAACATTTTGTACAATGGCAATTCCTTCATATTTGCCTGTAATCATCGGAACATTTGCTCCATAGACAGAGCCTCTTCTCTGTAAAACTATTGGACTGCCTGCTGTATTCATGTTATCAAACTCTGGACCGCGTTGACTTAAAACGCCTGAAACGATAATCGCAAATACATTTGATCAATTCATTGTCGTCGTTTATCCCATGCAATGTTATTCATTTTTACCTATTGTATCATCAAAGGTCATTGCTTTGATGTTAAGTGATGCTAAAATTGCTTCTTTATCGGCCAACGTTGGATCATCGTTGCTGGGCACTTTTGCTGACAATATGCAACACATATCACATAAATTTACATTAACAGCACGTAAATCAGCTCGGCTCAATGGCGATCCATTCAGTACAGATATTTTTGGTAAATTTTGTAGCATTTTCCATTCGCGTCGAATGTAATCAACCGAACCAACAATTACTACATGTTTTAGCTCATGATAATGAAAATTTGATGCACGCAATGGCATCACCAAATTTCTCAGTCCAATCAATGGTGAATCGGGATCGGCAAATAAACACACAACAACATGACCATTAAGTACCGTCATTGCTGCTTGATTACGATCCTAAACAAACAAACAAACAAAAAATAGTTGTGAATTTGAACTAAAAATAAGGTTTGGTTCTGTTCACTTACCAAAATACAATCTTCCAAATTTCGGGCAGGACTCCAGTGAAACATCCCAGTTGAATCGTATTTCATTTCGGTTTTCTCAAAATCGAAATCCTTTGATTGATCATCAGCAATGCCAGCTGGCATTGAAACACCATTGCCCTGCTGTGTTCCAGATCCACCGCCACGACTCGTTGGCCTTCATTACGAAAACAAAATAACAGTTTCATCCATTAGTGAAGCAAAACAAAACCATACTCACATACATAGCATTTTGCTACGAATTTTCGACTGAGTGCATGATGACGGTGATAAAAGTATTCACATTCACTACATATTCTATGTGTTTATGTGGATTTTTGGATAGATTTGCCAAACTACGTACGTATTTTCATTTATATCAACATTTTCAAATAAACTTTTATGTAAATAATAAAAAGGATTTGAATTTGATTTTTTAACCAAAAAAGACAACAAGCAATACCGACCAAAAGAGTTTGGTTTTTAAAAGTTTGATGTGCAGCTTAAATAAAGCATTCGTTTTCGTATGTGTATGAGAATAAATGAACAATTTATAAAATTAAAAGCAATTTTCATGCATTGAATATACGCTACAGCTTAAATAAAACAACATATTTTCAGCATATACAAGTTGAAAAACAAAAACCGAGAAATAAACACTACATTAGAAACGACTCGAACAAAAGTCAATTCAATTGTTTAGATTGTAATGTTAGAGAGTAAATTAAAGCATACATGAGTTTTTTCACTTCATAAGCAAGTTGATATCCCGCATATGGATTTGCTTCAGGTTCCGTAGGTCTGAAAAATGTCATGTTATCAATGGACACATTGGTTTTTGTTAATTAATTATTGGTTTTTTTTTCTCGTTCTGTTTCATTTTTTTTCTCCTACACCCTGGTTTTTGTAAAGCTAAAATTATTTATAATTCTCAAACCAAACACAAAAAATCGCAACACATTTGCAGAATTGAAAATAAAACAAACTGATGAAAATGAGCTGATAGATGACATGTTCAATTGAAATATTTCAATTCACTTCTTTTATGATAAGCGCAAATTAGGAGTTTTAAAATTTTGTAATTCACAATGATATTTGATGGTGATGGATCATCATCAGAACTGAATACAATCACAATGATAATGATGGAATGACTTAATCGGAACATGATAAGATGATTTTAATCATACATGGACAAACTGGAGCCTAGATTAATCCCTTCGGATTGTCCGAGCTACCGGGAGATCTTTTGAACATTTTGAAATTGAAGCATTTTTTTGCTCTTCAACTTTCAACACCCCTCTCCCCCTTTAAATTCTGAAACGTGCCCATGTATGATTTGGTTGACAATGACGATTTGTTGTCAGTTGAAATCAGCACAAAACAAAATTGATGGCAGAACTCAAAAAAAGAACTCAACATTTGAGACTTATTTCAGCGCATTTCATTGAATTATGAGAAAGAAAAAGAGATAAAGAGCAGACGGTACATACCTGTTATACGTTGATGGTGAGACTGCATTATCTGGAGGTTGTCTATTTACATTTGGTTTGACTTTGTTAACTTGTTTTATGGAATTCACTTGCATATTGGCCGATTGTTGCTGTTGCTGCTGTGCTCCAATCTGTTGTGGCTGTTGTTGCGCGTTAAGTTGTTGCGATGAACCCGTAATACCACCATTTGATCGTCGGTTTCGATTAATTACTGGAAAATTATAAACAAAACATTTCGTTTTATTGAGAAAATCATAACAAAAATTGGCATTTGAATTAGTCTAAAGCAGAGCATACGATCGAACTTGTGAAGCAACGTGCACCATCTCAGCAGCGCTTAATCAAGTTTTCAACATTCATATTAGTATAATATAATATTGAGATAGAGGCTCACACCTATACAACAGTAATCACACTAACGGTACAACTATTAAGCACCCGCTTCATAAGCTACGATTTCATACTCGCGGTTTTAAGCAAAATAATCAAAACTTATCACTTACAGTTAATATCTTCCCGATCTCTAGTAATGTCAGCTGCAATTGGTTTAGTTGGTTAGAAACATTTTCTTTGAAACGGAAAACTTGAATTTTTTTAATTATATTTTATTCTATTTGGTGCACATCGATATGATTTGTTGTTCTTAGTTAAGACAATTCAAACACTATTCGAAATATCATGTATTTGTGATCGATCAAAGCGTTTGAATTGCCTTCTTTTTATGCACTGTTTCATATTGATTTTTTAGTGAAAATACATTTAGGTTTTGTTTCTTTGTACAAATGAAAACCGGAGATGAACAAAACAAAATTTAACCAAAAAATAGCAAATAAATTCCATTGGATAGAAGGGCATGCAGTATTCTAATGATATGATTCTGTAACGACTACATGGGTAAATATTTCGAAATGAATGTGTGAATTGATTTAGAAAATGAATGGAAAAAAAAGAAGCAAAACTGAAATCGAAAAATGTGATGATAGTTATTAGGGGTGAAATACGCCCGATGCATATATGATTCAAATAAATAGCAATTTCAACATCAATACGGAATAATTATAATTTTGATACAGAACAATGAACATAACGTCTTGACGTTTTTTTCTTCTTCAGGGTTGGGTATTACGTAGCACAATTACGATCAGAGGATTCTTTTTACAAACACAGACTCGTCAAAGTAACACATCACGAAATAGATTACTTTGGATTATAGATAATTTGATATTACGCACAAAATACGATTATATTCATAATATTGGGGGAAGGTGCACGCATTGATATTTATATTTTAAAAAAAAACGAAAAAAATTCCAACAAAAATAACTGCAGTGTATATGAGATTGTTTTGTTTATTTTCATACTTATTAAAGTATACGGATATATATTCGCTCTGTTTTGAATTAATTTCAGTTGCTATTATTTGAACTTAATTCTTTTTAATTAGAAAAAAATCAACTTAAAATTATGAACTGAACAATGCACATATATTTTTTTTTTACTCAATCAAAAGATTTCGTTTGTTGTAAATGAAAGGTATAGATATAGAATTTTAAATGTGGATATTTGGTGTGAGAAAAGTATACATGCGGGATACATATATTCCACGAAATATTTCGTCGATCGATTTTATTTTATAGGAAAACGACGTTTGAAAACGAATGTTCCATTTGTGACAGACACTTTGAATATTTAGTTTCTTTTTGACGAAGACATATTGAGGACTAATTCACAAAACAAATTTGGATGATTGAATAAGCGACTACAAAATAATATTAACCGAAAAAAGAGCTGAAATGTTCAATCAATTTCAAAATTGAAAAAAAAGTTTAACTCAATCTTTACTTTTGCATGAATGGTACGTAAAAACGAAAATACATTCGAATGAAAAAATGGATAAATTCGTGACTAAGCTGTTGCGAAACCATCGAAAATCCAAACAGAGAAAATAAAAAGAACACAATTTTCCATTCTCTGCTCAGAATTTGAGCACATTAAAAGAGACTCATTTAGACAGCTCATCTGTGAATATTTCAAAAAATATACATATACACAAGTCAGTAATGTGCGAGCTACATTTTACAGGGGGGGGGGGTGGATTTTAAAAAAACAAAAAATAATCAAGTGAATCAGACAAATTTTTTTTTTTTTTTTTTTTTTTGAAGTCACTTTTTGAGGCGAAAATCCCTAGCAAATCGAAAGAATTTTCTCCGCGAAAAACCTCAGCAAATCGGAAAAAAATCGGAAAAAAATCTCTCGGAACCAAAAACCTTAGCAAATTGAAAGAATTCTCCTCAATTTTCTACATTGATGAGCTAAAAAAAAAAAAAAAAGGTCTTCACTTTTTTCGTGAAAAACCCTAGCAAATTCGAATCATTTTCGCGAAAAAAATTTGTCCCATCCAAATCACAGGGGGGGTTAACCCTTCCCCCCCCTTCGCACATTACTGACACAAGTACACCGTCAAAATGATTCATTTGTCAGCTAAGAAGTTTCCTTCACCGACCACGAAAAAAAAAAAAACAAAGTGTAGAACAATTCAAAATCGTTGGATAATCAAAAAGCAACAGAAAATAAAAACAAAACGAAAAACATTGAAAATGAACAAAAAAAGGAAGTTGATGCCAATAAACAAGAACTGATGAAACAAGGTGAACGGTTGTTTGGCTTGATTTGTATGTGACAATGATTTTCAAAATGTTTTACCGGCAGTGACTCCGCGCATATTTTCGCGCACATGCACCCGTTTTGGAAGTTCTGGAGGAGTAAATGTAGGCGCGGGATGATGATCATCTGAAAGATTGCACAATAGTTTCATTTGACACATTCAGAACAAACGAATGCTCGGTAAATTTGTTTAAATATTGTGTGGTTTTTTTTTGTTGGTGGTCCATCTAAATTCTTGCAAATAAATATGTGCTCTAGTATAAATCGCAAAAAGCATATTGAAATATTCATTCGGATGTCGTGAAATTGCGTCTGGTTGACGAGAATTTTGGAAATGGGTGAAAAGAACGAAAACACTACAGACAATGTAAATAATAAATTGGTCATAGTGAAGCGAGAGAGACAGAGATTATTTCTAGAGTGAGTGGGTGAGAAATAAAAATTCTACACGCAGAGTGATAGAAACACAGAGAGAGAGAGAGAGAGTGATTGTCTTTGTATTGTACAGAAAGCACCTAGACATGGTGAAAATCGTCTCTCACAGAAATAGTAAATTGAGAAATTGAATCAATCACATGAAATGAATGTTGGTGTGCTTCCAATATATTATGATTGTTCTCTAGTGTTTTGTTGGTTGCTGTTTTTCTTTTTTTGCAAAAGTGCATTTATTTTGAGTTCTAATTCAAGCAAAACAAATATTACTATGTACAAAATATGCAGTGACATGCTGACGATAGAAAAGGTCATACAATAATAAAATATGCACTTGAAATGAAGAGAAAATCATGCACATTCACATTGACAATAACAATATACATTGCATCTTATGGGACAGTATCTTAATATAACAATTCGCAAATTTTACAGTTTGAATGACAATGTTTGACGGTTGAACGTTTTTTTTTTTGTCATTCGGTAATATATTTGTTTTGTGGTTTAAGATGAATTACGGCTTATGATGAAGGTGTTTATTTCGTTTCGATTTTTTTTTTAATTTAATGGAAAAATGAAGAGTGTTGTTTTGATATTTACAGAACGAATATTTTTTGTTTTATATGTACAAATTTTGTGAGTGTGGTGTTATGAGGTGAATGTATTTGTGTGTGTGTCTCGGTGATTGTATGAATATTTGTGTATTCTTGTAGTGCTGTGTGAAAAATTGATTTATCTTTTTATACGGTTTGCCCTGTTCACTTTGGTTTTCGGTATTTGCGAATCCGAAACACAAACAAACAAACAAACTGAAATAGAAAAAAATTCTTATTCAATTTTTGTTTTATAAGCTGAAGCTTTTCTCATTTCTAAATCTCTAAGACACGTCTTATTTTCTGATAATCTATGATATTCTGTACGCACATTCAAGCTATATAATCTGTTTGTTTTTTTCGTGTGGCTACGAGCATTGATTTTATTTTATTTTTGATTCACCAAATAAGCCAGTGCTTGTTATTTTTATTCCATGTAAATATAGTCTAAATTTGATTTCAGTTTAATCACAGTTTTGTGGCAAAAATGGGCTGGTGAATGATCGACACTTTTAAATTTCATACTTTCAAGATTGCGATATTTTGTTTCTTTCTTTAGTTTTTATTTTCTGTACTAATAAATTTCATTTTTGTTCACACGAAAGCATTTTACCCTTAACAATTCATAAAATCAAATTCATTTCTTTTATCAACGAAAAAGAATTTTTTTTTTAAACAAAATACACAAATCATTTTCCTATTATCTTGCTAAGATTTTCTTCTGGTATGAGCTGCACGAACAATGAATTTGAACATGTGTTTAAGCAACATATATATTATATGTATTGCACATTGAGTATAATTTTCATACGGTACAAAAAAAAAAAAAAAACACAATATATAGATAGGGGCATTTTCAATGCCAGAACTTACTTGGTAACAAGTTGTCATCGTCTTCTTGGCCGCAAATATTTATTTTTATTTTATTGGGTTTTATTGATTGCGTTTTTTTATAATTCGCATTTGGTAAATGTGTGTTTAGTTTGTTTGGTTTTTGTTTTGTTTTTGCAATCGGTAACATTCATTTCAAACAAGGAATGCAGATCAAATTAAATTGAAAGATGGGAAACAAGAGTACAGAAGGCAAAAGAAAAAAACAAATTATGAAATTTACTTTTATCATTTTTAAATTGTAAATGTTATTTGTTTTCATTGTATTTGCTACATAAAAAAAAAAAAATTGGAAATTTGATTGTCCGCCGAATTGATTCGTATCAACGTCGAGAGGTATCAGTTCTATGAATGTTTGAACGTCCGTAAAATGGCATCCAATGGAAGACAACCAAGCATCGACTTTCAATGAAATCCCACATACTTTGGAGTTGATCTTTCGTAATGAAAGTACGTTTCAAGAAATTTACTTTCTCAACAGAATTTCGTTACTTTTAATTCCAACGGAATTCCAGGTGATTTTGCTTTTAAATCCGGTCAACTGTCATCAACAGCTGAAAAAAGGTAGGATGTTTGGGATTTTGTTTGAGACTTCGAAGAAGATATCTATTAACGAATCTAACGAAAATTCCGGATTTTTTTTTTTTCACTGATAAGTAGCCTTATACCCGTTGATAACTCTACTTGCATATCACATTCCAGATTTCAAAACAAAAACAAGACAAGAAATTAAGATGAAATCAAACGAAAAAAATTAAACCAAACTAAGAGACATATTTTTCCCCGATGACATAGAACAAAAATGGCGTCAATTTGTAGACTATACCTAAATATATTCTTTTTAAATCTAAACTTTGGCTATTTTGTGTAAGCTTTCTTTCTTTCTTTTCCATCATATCAAAGTTGTTCGCAACATAACATGAGATTACTCAAATAAAAAATGGTGTGAATATACATTTGTAGGCGAAAAAGTTGCCTTGGTTGAATGTGCACGGGTGCATTTTGATCTCGGATCTCTTGTCAGAGATACATCGAGTTTCTTTGATTGCAAAATATTGCGATTATTGTGCAAACAGTTTGGGTTTTGTTTTGTGTTAGAGTGTGGTTACAACGGAGTAGTTATAATACACAGAGATAGAAAGAGAGAGAGAAAAAAAACACAGGACAGAAGTGATGACAATACGGTTGACTCTCTTTTGTATTTCAGCAGAGATTTTTGTGATGGTATTGCATATATATACTTATTTTTTCATGGCGAAAATTAATTCATTAATTAATTGTTACTTCTTACATATAAATTCGTATAAAAATTGGATAACATTTGTTTTTTATTTTCATTCGAATAAAATGCAACTAAAACAAGTTCAAAAACCGAACGAAAAAAATGAAATGAGAAGAAATCTGCTCTAAACAAACATAAGAGGAAGAACGAAATGGTGAAATTCCTTCCAACGACACTTGGTTTATATAAATACCCGACAAATGGTGGATTAAAATCAAATGAATTACTTGACAATCAACATTAAGTAGACAATGGTACGAACTTAGACAAAGAACATACTACACAAAACACACAACGAATTGTTCGGATCTCTCCGTTAAATTTAATATTTCATTTTTCTTTCATTCTTTTTTTAATAAAGAGAAACGAACTTAACGAAAAAAGTTTATAATATAAGAGATTTTTTTTTTAAATATATATATACGAAAGAAAATCCTCTTGTCGAAAGACTCACAAAATCAACAATAAACAAGTGATCTGGAATATTTAATAAAAAATATTGTGTTTACGAATACGAATAATAAACAAACTCACACAACATATTACATATTCAACAGTGGTTCAACAATATGTTCTTTTTTTCTTTTCTTCATTTTGGATATATAAAAAATTAACAACAACAAAAGATGATAAATTACGAAGAAACGGTGAAAACACACAAAAAACTAAACGAAAAAAAAGTACAAAACTTATTTCTCATCATACAGAAATTTCAAAACATAAATTATAAGGACATCGAAACCCAACAAAAAACAATTTCAAACAAGGTATATTCATCCGTGAATCAAACAAAAAATTAATTTTAATTACGTCTAACCTGAGAGAAAGAGAGACAGACAGACAAAATACAATTTTTCTAACGAAGTGGGAAAATAATCAAAAACAAAAAATCACAAAATCCATTTTCAAAATGAAAAAGCGATAAAACGAACAAACGAAAAATTGACATTAAAATGTGACTGTTCAACAGTTAATTTTTGCATAGCAAATGGTTATTCGCATCGCGAGTTCGTATTTATGAATCACACAGATTCTCTAATGTTCAATCACGCGACGCTTTTACTATTTTGCATTTAAATTGTTTAATTAGTCTGCTTACACAAATGAAAAATGTACATCAAAAAATATCAATAAAAATATAAATGAAGACGTAAACAAAGACAACGAAACAAAAAATTTCAATTTGGTTTTCTTTGTTTGGATTCATTTCAATGAGATACATACTTGCTCGTCCAACCATTTGTACGGCTCGGACGCCTTTCCTGAACGTGGCCACTGTGGTGATCGAAAAAACAACAAAATGAGGTAATAAAAACGGAAACCATAAAACAAATGCGATAATGTTAATGTGTTTGGGCGACATTGAGGTACAGCAATTAGCTAGAGGTTTTACAAAAAAGGTTGTTTTTTATAATTTTGCTCATTTTCTAAAAAATTTCATTCTTCGCTAATTTTTTTTATCTTTTTGTATTCACATTTATCCATTAGTACCGATTTCGTTAAACAACTATTATAATCAAATGAGTAAAAATATTATTTTTTTTTTTCACATATCCTATCCGTTGGAAAGTTAATTTAGAGCAAAATTGTTTGATTTTACTTCTTTGGTTCCTGCTTTCACAAAAAACAAATAAAACGTACATACCAAAACTGGTTTAACACTTATGAATGTATAATACAAACATGTATATATTTTCCTAGCAATAAAATACTTGGCACTTACTGACTACTGCAATACCCTGGGAGCGTTCTGCGTTTTACAGGCTTCAACTCAGATTGCGACTGGATTAAGATTAGCTTATATAGTGTGATATATCCCGTGTGGTGTGTACAAACATTTAACAAAGTAGCACAAAATGATTAAACGAAAAGAAAAGCCCAGACTTAAAACCCAACAAACACTTCCGTCAAATGGACATTTTCGTAAGTGTAATGGTTGATTGTTTTGCTTAATTTTGTTCTTATTCATTCCTTGACGGGGGATGCATGAATATGAATTTTAGAAAAGGCTGTTTGATCCGCTCAAATGAATTTCAAAGTGCATTTTTACTTTGTATTCATGGAGACAGAACTAAAAAAGAGGGAAATGTATTTTCCAAATGGAAACAAATAATACAAATTGAGAGACATTGTAGAGCGCAGACGGTGTAATTATGCAAATCCACCGAACAAGAAAAGCACAAATCATGCGGCTTCTTGATGATTTTCGCATTCATCACAAGGCCAAACACATTCGTGCATTTGCACGATAATGAGGATATACGATTTTTGTTTTAATTTTGCCAAAGCAGCACATTGATTCATGGGTATTTCATTCATTTCAAAGGAATAAATCATTTGTTCCTAATTAAAAAAAAACATTCTAGACTGAAAATAGCGACAACATTGATTTCAACGGGAAAAATGGACGTGCAACGAAGTAATGTGTGACATATATTTTATATGTGCTTCTTTTCTGATCAAATTCGAATTCAAAATATTTATTTACAGCCATATTGAGACTTTGGAGATTTTAACACACAATTACATCGTTCAGGCACCCATTTTCAAGTGATTTCAAAATTGCAATCGGGATGCTGCTGCTGCTGCTGCTGCGGCGGCGAAGGCGGCGGCGATTAAATATCTTTGTTATTTAATAAATGTATTAGCGAATTTAGCGACAAATATTCAGTGTAATGCGCATTTACGAGCGATACAATATAAAATTAAACATAGAGAGAAAAAGCGTTGAGTTTTAAATAAACTCGAGTTGGAAAAGCTTAATTTAGCTGGCACAGCACATGTACATACATTTTCACAAAAAATTGTTTTCAATTGCCAACATCCAAAACGAAAGAATAAAACAATTAGAGAATATAAATTTGCTTGTTATTTGCATTGATTGCGGATTAGGATTTAATAGACAATTATCTATGTTAAGAGAGATCTGTTTTGAGTGATATATATTCGTACCGTCGATGTATGTGTGACAGGCTGAATTCAGACCGTGTTTAACCATTCCAGTTTGCATCATAATCATGCCTACATCTGAAAATGGGGGCAAATCGATTGTGCTGTTTTAATTGTATTTTTTTTTTATCTAAGTCTAAATTTTCATTTAAAAACAATATTGCATTTTTTGATTGTCGGTTGGTTACATTCTTTTTTTTAAGTAATATATTCTGCTTACAAGAAGCATAATATTTCTATATATTTTTTGCTGTTGCTATTTAAAAAAAATACAAACACTGACAAACACACACTTGAACCGATGAACATTTCGGTTTTTTGTTTACTAAACTATCTGTAGGCAGTGGTTGTTATTATGATTGTTGTTTGAATTACACGCACACCAAATGCGGGCTCCTAATGAGTTTCGGATTTTTTTTTTTTAATTTTCTGTGCAATTTTTCAAACACCTCAAAATTTCATATGCAAAGCAAATTCGCTCAATAAAACTATTTAAAAAGAAAAAAAAAAGAACAGAAAAATGCTTCAAATCAGATGATATATCCAACGACAAGATCAAAAATGCCTCGATTTCGTTAGTGTCGTACAGTTAGTTGTTGGATAAATATATGTCTTCACCCAGGGTATTTCAGTAATTTAGATTACGTGTACGCTTATCTTCAATTATGTAATATTGATGCGATTGCTATTGTATCGCCATTCTTAAGAATAATAATAAGTTTACAAATTCACCAGATGAATCGATGGATGTAACATCAATTCCACTCTCGTCTGAAATTACTTTGATATACCGAGATTTATACCGAGATATTAAAAAAAATTATTTTTGTTTTTTTATCTTTTTTTTTTAAATGTAAAATGAATAATCTACCGTATGTCTGTAGGTGTAATAGTGTTTTGATAATAATTTTTTTTACAAAAATTGCATTAGTTTTAAAAACAGAAGGATTTTTTTTGGAAATATCAACTGAACGTATTAATTTATGATTATGCTGTCTGAACGTATTAATTTTATTGAAAGAAAAGAAAATTTGTATGTGATTTTGTTGTTTCATTCTGAATTAGATTTCAGTTGATTTTAAAATTTAAAATTAAGTTATCATTTTAAAAAAAACATGCTCAATTAAAGCGGTTTTGTGCAGTTGTAATTTAAGATAAATGAAACATAGTTTGATCCATGATTTCGGTTCTATTCGATTTGGTTCGTTTAATGATTGTGGATAGCGACATATTTGGAAATAGAATTTTTATGACATTTTTAACGTTGGATACCAATCCAATTGATTTTGTTTTAAAAAAAAACGTTCATGCAATCGAACGGCTCGAGAATCATGGTCAATGGACATATGCGAATGTGTATGTGTATGTACCGGTGTGTTAAAAATACGTCGGTCACCGGTTGCAAAAGGAATATTGTAATATAAACTATAGTTAAATGTATCTAAAAAAATGTATTTATAAATGGAAGAGGGAAAGAACAGAGAGCAACAGACAGAGATAGGAAAACCAAAGTTCCTTGATAGATTATTGTTTTGGCAGAAAGGAATATATATATAGAGAGAGAGAGAAGAGAAATAAAAATATTTAAAACAAAACTCAATCCATTATTATTGTATATATTATATTTATATGTATCATATCGACTGGATTAGCACAATTTTTCAATTAAATCAAAATTATATGTCTATCTCATGATTTATGTACATATATTTTATGGAAAGCAGAAGAGTCATGATGCATGATACATCAGACGGAAATGGATCTTTCAAATCAAATGCAACAAAACCGAATAATGCAAAATACAATGATTTTACTTTAATATTTCCAAATTTGTTATTACTGCCAATTATTCAAAGATTTAAAGAAATAACACAAAGTTGGCATAAAATTTCGTGAAAAAAAAGAAACAAGAAGAGATGCCTAATGATGAATTTGGTCAAAAAAAATTTTATTTGGTCGTTTTATTTTATGGATGTGTATATGTGGCAGTAAAATGTCAGTCGAAAACTTTAATATAAAAAAATATGAAAAAATCTACACAAATATTATAGATATTCAAGTATGGATAAAGGAATGTGATAGATTAAGATTATCGTAAAATTAATAAAAAAAATTCATATAATTTGATTGGTTTTGAAAAAGAGATGCACCAATCGAAATGTTATATATATATGAGAGAGAGAGAGACTGGGATTTTTTGTTTACCTAAATCACCGAATTTATTCCTGGGTTGAGCAGTCACTGTATTGATTGACATTTTTGAATAGTTTTATGTTTTTTTTTTTTAGATTTTTTGTGATTGTTCAGTTTTGATTTATTTTGATTGGTTTTGGTTGTGTTTAAATTGTAGTGTGATTTGAATTGACGACACACCCCAAAAGAAAAATATTTAATAAATAAATATTAGAAGAATATTGTTGTTGATATTATATAAATATTTAGCTAATTTAATTATAAGATTATATATTTTTGTTGTTGGTGGTGCCGTTATTGAACTAAATCGCCTTACGCCTTAAACTTATTTGAAGACTCTATTATTAATTTATCTTTGATTAAAATAATATTGTTCAAGAATGTGTGTTCTCTTTATATAGACTTTTTTTCCTTTTTTTTAAATGGAAATTCTTTTCGTTTTGCACCTTTTATCTTTTCACAAAATGAAAATAATTTCAAATCAGTTTTTGTTTTTTTGTTGAATCGCTATTGTTCCTTTTTCTTCTCTCAAATAATCAATATTTTTCATGAAAATATCAAAATCAGAATTCAGTACAAATATAATTCTAAAAAAAGTGGATTCAAGAAAAAAAAAACTTTAATTTTTGGTGAATCTTTTAAATTTTGAAGAAATTTTGAATTGAATCCACTTTTTTATTATGCAAGTTTATTACTGGTTTGATTCACGTTGAGGCAAATCAAGTTCCAATTTTAAACTCGCATACCAAACAAAAACCCTAGAAAATTTGTTTCATAGAAGTATGTTGGATAGTACTTACAATTTTTACATTTACACTTTTTGATTAACGTTTCGTCTTTTATGTCATCGTGACAGGCTTTACAGTAAAACCAAGCGCTGAAATAATGCAAAATAACAAAAATAATTTGTGTTGAAGTATTTTCGTACTTGCAAATTGAATGAAAAATTTACCGTTTTACTTCATCGGCACTTTGAGCTATGAAAAATCCTTGTGTGTTCGCTTGTATCTTAGCACCACGTGGATTTATGGAAATTTTGCTATCGGCACCTTCTTCCGTACCTTTAATCTCAATGGCCAATAAAAGTAGCTTTAATTTCGTAAAGCATAATCTGATCGAGAACGTAGGTAATGCGAAATAACAAAATACAAACGATTAGAATACATGAATTTACACAATTGCTTTTGGGTAAGTTGAGAATTCTATCTAAAAAAACACACAAAAGAAAACAATACAAATTTTTAGACACCACAGTGTCTAAATTTCAGATTTATACAGTATAATTTCATCTAAAATGAATAGTTCAACCAATGCTTCACTGTATAAATCCAAAATGTTGACTCTACAGTATCAAAAAATGTCTATCATTTTCTTTGCGTGAATCGTATTGGAATGTGTCTGCAAACAATTTTAAAGCAAATGAACTGTGTGAATATGTATCTTAAATGGATCGAAAGCAATAAAAAAAGGGGATACATTGAGCAAAACCAAAAAGAAAACATAAACAAAACAACAATGAAAGAACATGGAAACAAAGCGAGAAAAAAGATAACTGTAACTATGTGTACAAGAAAATTTAAATAAAACGAAAGATAGAGATCACTTTGTGAACTGTAATTAATGAGCAAGTCAATGTCGTAACTAGTTGTTCCTATTACAGTTTTGTTTTGTTGCACATATATATAAATTAAGCGAATAGAATGTACAAAATCATGTGGTTCAATTGTTTTTTTTTTTTATTAATTTTTATTAAAGCTGCATTAAAAACGTAGATAAAAAGGAAATAGTATGTGAATCAAGGGAAAATAACCTGATGAATAATGAAAATAGCAATTACTGGTTAATTCATCTGATTAATTCATATGTGTGGCTGGGAACAATAAAACTTGATTTAACTTCAATTTAAAGCTTTTGTTTTTGTTTGGGTAATTTGCCAATTTATTTGGTTTTTTTTTTTTTTTAATATATGTACCAAATTGAATAATTTGTTTGTCATTTATTTATTCTGTTTTACTTAAATTGCAGTGCATGCTTCGTATAATGTAGATTAAGGTCAATTCCGATCAAACGAAAGACATCTCATGCAAAATCGATTTGCAATGCAAATAAAATATTCAACAAAGGCATTATTAATAATATATAAATGTGTCAAGTATGATATACTTTAGGCTGTGATAATGAATTAATTGTAATTTCAACAAATGTGTGTCTTCTAATATGTTCAGTTCAATTAATATATGTACCAGAAGTAATATCATCACAATTATGTACACAAATACACAACGATTTAGGAAATGCGATAAAGGTATTGTTCATTTTTTTAAAGCAACAATTTGAGATGATTTCTTGAAAATGGACAGTGATACATATCCTTTAAATTTTGCCTTTACTCTAGTTCAATGACACCTAACGTTCTGTACTTATAATATTCTTTTTTTTTAAGCCAGTGCATCGAAATTAGTAGAGACATTCGTATCTCATACAAATGACAATAGTTGAGAGATTCAGCGCTATTTTTGATTTTATTCATTCTGTTTATTGAGAGAAAGTGGATTGGTATGTGTGTCTTACGTTAGGGGACAATATGTGCTGACACACACAAGATTACTGGTTAAAAGAAATTCGGAACATTTTAGACATTGAATTTTATTTTCACACATAAAAAATAAACAAAGCGTCTATATATGCAAAGAACACAACGAATTAGTAAAAGCATGTTAATATATAAAAAGCTTAAGCTTTGGTGTGCTGACATTCAAAAGCTTTCAGTCACTTCTATTTGGTATCGTTTGAGAAAAAAAAAACCTTTAACAAAAATATTTCCTGTTTTAAATAGTAACAGAGAAAAAGAGACTTAGAATGGCAAATTGCACCAAAATTGAATTGGATTCATAAAAACAAAGATCATCTAACTATTGAATGAAATTTGAAAAACCTTAAAAAATGAGTGAAACGGGCATTCGCTTTGAAAAAAAAAAAAAATATGTTCGATGTCTGCTACTTTGATTTGATGACAGAAAATGTATGCGTTTTTTTCTCAATATGGAAAAATACTTCAATTGGTAATTAAAGTTCGTTCATGTTTGCATTTATGGCAACGTGATTATAAAGTCGAATAAAATATAAATATGTTTTCATTGAAAAAATTGGATATATATTCGGAAAGACAAAAAAATGCAGTTCAAATGTCAAAATAGTTTGCTTGTTCTGTAATAGTTGTTGTTGTTGGTTTTTAGTTGTTTGTTTCAGTTTTTATTTTTCAAAAAAAAAAGAGATAGAAACAAAATAAAACGAAAAATCAAATTATACAAAATACTAGTACAGTTAGTGGGTTTGTGTTTTGAGAGTGTGTGTGTTTGTGTGACTAAAGGTTCTTACTCGCTGGCTTGCGGGAAAGTCATGCCAGTAAATGAAGGTGATAAGGTTTCAGTGTACATCTCACATCCTGTACCCTGTAGATAATCGTTTTGCCATGCCTGCGTATCTGGCGACTGTAAAATAATAACCAAATACCAAACAAATTTTTTTTGGTTTAGGCCCGATATACTTTTACTGAATAGTTTGATAATTGTTTAAATCTTCGTTTTTTGTTTTTGGAAAAATGCTATGAATTTTACACTTTGGCTGTGCAATTTTTTTCTTCCAAATAAATCAATCAATTTTATTTTCATTTCAATTATGTTATAAATATTGTCATTTATAACAAACTAATTACGCAGACGCGTCATTGAATCATCCAGTTTAACAGCATCAAAAACTCAAAACCCATGTCTATCTGATTAATTTACTAACGATTCGAATATCAAACGTCCATTCTTATGACTTAAATACGAATGTTGTGGAAATATCATTATCAGTTTTGGGAAATATGTTAGTATGAAAAAAAAAACTTTCATCCAAAAGGTGCTCCAATAGGTTGCCTCTGTTGATTGCCACATATTTTGGCTAATAAAAAAATTATTTCTAAAAAATGCGTAAAATTCTAGTAGAACTATTCTACCGAAAACAAAAGGAAAAAAAAAAACAACTGAAATTAAAACGTCTCGCTGTTGATTAAAAACATTCCCTATTCACTTAGAAAATTGACATTGAAATGGCTAAAGATATTTTAAAATTTTATTTTTTTTATTTAAATAAATTTTTTAAAAAAAAAAAAAAAAAAAAAAAAAAAAACAAAACATTGCGGCAGCAAAGTAAATAATAAATGTTTTATTTGCGGTTAATTTTCTCATTGGGTTTGTTTTACATTCGTGTCTGTTTCACTTCCCATTTGCCTTTTTTTAACAAAGAAAATTATTCACGCAAATATTTGATTCGGTGAGATTGATTCTCATTTGCAATTGTATGCATCATCCATTGACAAAAATCGAACTAAAACTTATGGTGCACTTTTTATTTATGTTCTGATATTTTGAAAATGCACAACACCAAACAACAAACATAATGAAAGAAATAAAAATGATTTATATAAAATGACATTGATAAACTACGAATACACATTTGTTTAAATTGTATCGAATTCCACTTATACAATTGCAATTGTTTATTTTAATTGGGTCTGTTTCGAGGACGATGCGCACACAAATTCATCGATAGTTTAAGAATAGTTTGTAAAGTGGGCAGAGTATAGTAGAACGGGATCAGTATTGAACCCGGTGTAATTGCGGACCCAAGATATCGTTAAAAGGAAACCCATTTTTAAAACCATTTTAGATGTGCCATATTTCGAAGAAGTCGGTTAATTACTGAAAAAGCTATGGAATGAGCCTTTTGAGTCATAAATTTGATCCACCTGGCCTGTAGTTAGAATGTATAGTTTTTTTTTTGTTTACATAGAACAAGTGGTGATTGGTGCTATAGTGATCAAGATATTTCATTTGCACATCCATTACGTGGGGCTGTAGTTTTTCTAATGAAATTTGAAATTGCTTGCAAGGGTACATTAAAATCATAGACGCGCCCACGTTCTCTCTCACAGAGATAAATCAAAGTAGGATTAACTATATTAACTACGGACGCTTTTTTTCCTAATTAAATGATAAATGAATTTCTGTAATTTTTTGTTTTGTATTGCTGTTGTGTACACAGAGAAACTGATGGCAATAGAAAAAGATAGAATATGGATACCAAAATCAAACAATTTGATGACAATTAAAATCGTTATTGGAAAATGAAAACAAAGCAACAAATATATATCACAGCAATTAATCATAATCATAATCGAAAGATAAAAACTAGATGTCACACATTTTTCGTTTCGTTCTGTCGGAAGTGCATTTTGCATAGTTGTTTCCCATTCGCATTACAAGTTTTATATTTATACAAATACAACAAAGAACAGTGATTTTAACATCAAAAACAAACACACGCACAAACTGTTTGCAGAGTTCAAATAGTTATTTGAAAGAGCAGCGGATATCTTAACATTTACAAATAATGAAAAAGTATGTGTGTGTATGTGTGTGTGTATGTGAGCTCGCCCTCGAATACTTGTGCACGAATATACTCAATTCAACTACGTGAAGCTAGACATTTTATTCTGGCTCAATGTGCGGATAGAATAGAGAGAGAGAGAAAGAGAGATAGATAGAGAGCGCTCAAAAATATGTGAATAGATTTTTCATTTTGGATAGCATGAGTATTCGATTCATTATTCGATGCGAGCACACCAAAATGTACAATACATTGTCGATCTGCATTAAGTCAAAGACGGATAATAGAATCGAAATATAAACCGGCTATGTGTTGCGAATGTATTTGACGCTGTTCAAGTGAAAAATTAATTTAAAACTTCCCCAGGGATTCGTGGTATCATCACAATTATATTATACGCTTACATTTAATGCAAATCATTTGATACACATCATCTAACTTGTGTGTTTGTTTGTGAAAGTTTTTTTTTTGTCTATTACTTTCAAAATAAATTTAGCTTTTTGTATTGTTCGTGAATGTATTTTTTTGTTCATTTTTTTTTTTTGGTTCAAAATGTGGTTGCGTATATGCTGATTCATCCGCAAATGAAAAGAACAATGCGTTGGATATTTCACTTGTGGAAACTTACTCAGTGGCTTGCGCGAATGGCATGCCAATAAAGGACGGACTTAACGTTTCCGTATACATTTCCATGCCGGAGCCGCGCAGATACTCATTTGTCCACATTTGCATGTCCGGTGACTAAATATTATAATTAATACAATAGTTTGATATTTCGGTTGTGGAACAGAACGTGATTTTTTTGGTGTTTATTTTCAATTTTGCTACTCAAAATGGCGGACATTTGAATAAAACAGAAAACTAATAATTTTGTTGTTGTTTGTTCTTTTTTTTTTGTCGCATTCGATTAATTTTGTTGATGCTGCTTCCCATGCGAATGAAAATAGCATCCCGCCGCTAAATCACATCACTCATTTAGATACATTGCACATGGATTTGAATAGAAAGTCCAGCCGAGTTATTGATGACCTTATCATTGCTTTTTAATACGTATCAACAAAAAATTCACTTTCTCCGCATTCATTCACACTTAATCGCTTGAACTTTTTATCGAAATTCATGTGCATCGCATAAATATTTACTAAACAAGAGAAAAAAGTACTAAGATAATCTAAAAATTAAATGTTAATGTCAAACGATGTAATTTAATAAACTAGATAAACTAACTGCATTACCAAATGAGAGTTTTTTTTTTGTCACTTTTGCACATATTATTCCTCACGACGAAAAACAAAAACGAATTATTCCATCAACGTTATTACTTTATGCCTTTAATTATTATTTCAATTGAAAAAAAGTATTGATTTCTCTTTGATTTTATTTCGACTAGATCAATATTGTCGGTTTGTTGTTTGAATAAAATGTTGGTTAATTTATTTTTAAACGTATGGAAAAACTGAATGGATGACTTACAGTTTTGAATGATCTCATTGCAAATAAGTTGGCCATCATGGTTGAAAAACCAGGTGCTAGGCAACTTTGTGCGATGAAGCCCAATTTCAGTTCAGCCAAGCATATCACATCGTCTCCTTGCTTCCAATCCCACGATGGGATATTTAATAAATAAGCCTGCAAATGCAAGTTAAAATAACACACATTGCTTGTAGATAACGGTAACATACCGTTGATTTTAGATCGAATGATCGTACCTTATTATGATATTGCATCAATTGAATGATAACTCGAATGTCATCGCTGTAATTTTTTATCGAAATAACTCGCATAATATTGGCAGCATCTTCAGCATCCGGATCTTGACAATATTTATTGGCTAAAACTAAACAGGCATCAGCTTCGTGTACCTAATCATTTATTCGAAAATTGAAATAGAAAAGAAAATACCGATCAATTCGACTCTGCGCATTTTCCAGAAGCCACAACAAAAGCTCAATAAACAATTGTTTAAATTCATTGAATACATCTTTTTAACACTCTATTTTTTTCATTTTTCGTGATCACTTTTATTTCGGCATGCTCAAACCGTACATTGTGCAAATCTGTACACAGATCAAGAAAAAAATTAGTATATGAGTGTAAAAAGATGCCCAACAACAAAAGCTATAATGTTTAATGCATTTTTTTTAATAGTTAAAAACATTTTCGAATTTGATCTCATGTTTTAATGATGAACTTTTTCTTGATTTCTTCCAGTATCATGTGTGTTTACAATTGTCAAAACAAAAATATAGAGACAATAAAATGAAGTAGTCATAACATGTGTTGAGAAGATGCTAAAAGCTAAGTTAACGGAATTAAAATGCATGTGAACATTGGAACCATGATATTTATCACAGACTTTTGATTAATCTAAATGAAATTCTTTCTATAACAATTTTCGTATTCACTGAATGTAGCTTATTGCCATTCATTTCACATACAGTCGTTTCCAGTAGCCGAAATTGAACAATCACATTCGCATAAAAATGATATCAAATTAATACTAATAATTTATCAAACTACATAGCATTCAATCATTTTAAAGATATGAGATAAACATGCACTTTTGTGTTCATTAGCTTTTGGTATATACAGTTGGTGAACATCGATTCTAAACGAAAAATTATTCAGCTATTTTAATTTGATTTATTGTCGACTATGCAGCATCTATGTACATGAATCTTTTGCGTCCGTTTTTTTCTTCTTTCATATGAAGAAAAGAGATTAACGGTATTGGATTTTTTTTGGGTTAGGTAGTTACGAAAGAGAGACAAACATCGATTATGTTGAATTTTATTTATGTATTCGAAAAAGTAGATTTCATTGGAATTTTGTGCCACCCTTTGGAATTTGGAATATTGGTCTCTTTTCGCATTTATGAATAAATAAATGAAAAAAAAAAAATGAAAATGCTTTCTGTATTTAAATGCTATAGGTATCAAAAAAGTTGGCGATTGCTATTAAGTTAAGCGAAGATAAATATAGGAAAGAAACAGAATGAAATTGGAGGAATTCCTACGAAAGAAGACTATTCGCAGATAAGAAATATGACTTTGACGGGCTTACCAAAAATCGGTGTACATTTTTCTTATTTTTTTCTTATACATTTGCTTATTACATCTATTTTCTATAGCACTCATCTGGAGGCAGGTACTTCAACTTATAAATAAAATAATAATGATAATCACATAAAAAAGGGTTGATTTATCACATCTAAATCGTGCTTGAGAATTGTGGTGGCTATGCCAAAGAAAACATTTCACAGATATTTTCAGGTGACACTAAACGGAATCGGTACACAACCGAATTGGTTTTGCTTGGTTTATTATTTTTTTTGTTTGTTTACATGTTGGACTTCCACTATATTCACTAGAGTTGAAAGGGATCCGCACAGAAAACAGCGGTGAACGAATTGAATTTTTCAAAAATGCAAGTGTGATGGTTTGTTAGTTATTCATTTTCATACTTATTGAGTTTTTAAATAAACAAACAAATGATGAATACAACAATCCGCAGACTGGCTCTTTTTTTATTGTTTTATTCATTAGAATACCACAAAATGTCCATAAGCATAACTAAATTATACACACAAACGCACACAACAAAAGACAGTTGTTGAACAAAACATAACAAATGATACATGAATTAAAAGTAATTCAACTGAAAACAAATTTAAGCGATTCAAAAATGAAACCATTATAGTCGTAATATTAATTTATTAATGAAATAAAAATGCACAGCTAGGGTGTTTATCATATTTACAATTTTAAATAAAAATGGTATTTATCGATTTAAAGTAGAAAAAATTCAATGTCAATTGGTGGCATTCAAACGGCACATCGATCGAGACTTTCCGAAGCAAAAAATAAATTTGAATATGAAACTCTCTTTTGATGTGAATATTTTTTGGTTAAAAGTGTCTCTTCTTTTGAGTTTTATTCTGTTCTGTTCGAAGATTTTGTGTCTAAGGTGTAATCATACAAGAAAAACTAGTAACAAAACGCGGCTCTCGGTGTGGACAAGGATGACAAATCTGTCGAGTCCGAACGATAAAGTAGTTTTCTATTAATAAGTAATTGAAATATAAAAGTAACGCTGTATGAATATGCCATTAATTGACATTAAATATTTACAATGACAAAATCCATTTTTTTAATTTGCAAATACGGGAAACACCCTATAATGTAAAGATAAACATTGTCAAACAAGTCAAACAATTTTGAACATTTATCTTTAAAGAGACTTTATGTATATCCCATACAATTGACTTATTTTCGATCAGCTGCAAATCATCTGTCTGAATATATTGGCTATTCATATGAGACTCCAATAGAAAATTTGTGTCTTCACACTGAAAATGTAATTGTATGGTTTTTCTTTTTCAAGTAAAGTGAGGCACACAAAAATGTGAAGACTCATATCCAAAAAAACACAAGTAATTACTTTCATGTGGAGATATAAATCGTCTGAATGATTCTCATATATCAAATTTAAAGATTTGCTCAAAATTTTAATGTTATTTTAATCTAAATTACTTTCCATTGACTGTTTTAAAACAAAAGAAGAGCCACATACACACATTGATTAATATCTAAACGGAAACAAAAATTAACAAATTGAACTGAAAATACTATGGATAAAAGAACACACAAACAATTCATAAGTTACAAACATCATTTCAAATGGAACAAAAAAATAACCAAAGAAAAACGTTATTTGGGTGCCACAAAAATTGCAGATTTTTATTGAAAATCTCTTGAATTTTATCAAGTTGTTTTTTTTTTGTTGTTGTATAAAAACTGGAATACGTAAATAATACAAAAAAAATCCTAGCATTTCGATAAAATTAGCATGTTCTTTTTGCTGTGTAAATTTCATTTTCAGGTTATTGTTTTATTAAATTGTGTGTTACACAATCTTTGGATTCAAAACAAAAAAATTTGAAAATATGACAAACATACGTTTGATTAGCTTTATTTGGTTTGTACAATTAAAAAAAAAAAGAACATCAATAGCACCATTTTATATAAAAATGGCTTTACCTTAACGCGTTGCAGATCGATGGGATTCATAATAGTTCCTTGGAAAAACTCCACCGTTGTAAAATGACGTTTAAATAGCCCTTCTAATTCCAAGTCAGGAGGTTTACTGATTTTGTTTACAACAGAATTGTATCGAATGGATTTTTTTTTTTTTATGTTGGGACATTTTGTTTTTTTATCGACCATTTTAATTTTGTGTCGATCGTTTGCAATTGTTTTTGTTGCGAGAATTGTGTTTTAATTTATCGAATGAATGATCGGTTTTGAATTATGGAGAAAATTTTGTTTTGCATTTGTTTGTTTCAATTGAGTCGCGATGAGCAGAACAGTTGAGTGTGTGTAAATATTTGTGTGATTTTATATTTTTAAAATATAAAAAAGAAGAAAAATAAGTGCGAAAAATAAATAAAATATTAAATAATGTGATATTTTTTGGTAGTTGTTGTATGCTGTAAATCGATTAGATCATAAATTAAAGGGAATTTCTTGTGAATAAGGAGGAATATTGCTTTTGGCTTTTTTTTGTAGGCGGGAACACTTATCAACTAAACATTTCTGTTGCTGAATTAATACAATTTTTGTTCATCCCTAATGAATCAAAAGAATCAAATCGCTGCAAATAAATCCATTCCAAGAAGTGCGTATTTTGTATATCGATGGTTCAACAGCTGTGTCTTACTTTAGAAAAAAGATTGGTGTCAATAGTTTGGTTTTTTCTTTCTTTTAAATGAACAATGGATGAGATGGTAATTTTTAAAATAAAATCATTAAGTCATAAAAACCCGATTGAAAATAGGTGATAAAAGATAGTGCTTTGAAGACAAATGGTATCTTGCATCATTTTCTTACATGCGTTCAAAAAACTATTTTATTTAAAAAAAAAAACTGGTTTTTCTTTTGTTTGGCTGAGTTCAGGTGGAGATGATTTGAACTGTACAAAACTGATTTTTTTGTTGTTCAAAAAGGCGTTTTTTTTAAATAAACCAAATCCACTATGTACAATAATGTGGCAATCTGGCTATTTAGTTATCAATCTCAACTGAAGATCGTCAAGATAAATTTGTTTATAAACTGAGTTGAAACTAATGAAGCGGTTAAATAAAATGTTATCGCCATAATATTCTAAATTACATATTCCGAAAAATGTAAGAAAAATTAAAACGATCTAAATATTATCCTTCCTAAAACAAAAAACACGACACTATTGAAAATAGTAATTATAATTGTAAAATGTAATTATTGTAACAAATAGATAATGAAGAAGAAAATCAAATCACATAAACATATTTTACGGATAAATATATAAAGTATATATATATAGTTTTTGTTGATTTTTTGTAATAAACAATTCTACCCTAAACTAATTTATGGAACAAAAAGTCAACGAAATTATATTGAGGAAATGCTGAAACAATGATTTGGCTGCGACCGCATTTCTCAATCTTTTTAAGTTATCAGTGTTGTTCGCGACCGCAGAGTATCAAGAAAATTTCAAATTTAAACTTCGAGTTGTAACGGTAAAACGGCTTCGATTTTCGATATATTCATCGGTTGAGCGCACAAATTGATTGCACAGACATGATTCGAGAGCAAAACTTCAATTTAATATTAACAGTGTCAGTATTTCCCTAATATATATTATGTTGCAAATATTGATATAAAAATACGAAAATGGCAAGAGCTCGAAAGATTGACACACGAGAATAGTTAAATCAATATTTCATTCAAATAATATACAACATAGAGAGCGAGCGTTCGTGAGCAATCAAATATAAATATCGTTGTTACTAACAGTAATATGCATAATGGTCGAATGCGATGTGAGATAGATTTATGGATTGAATGGCCAAGAACTGAATCGTTTTAAAAACAAAAGTTGATTTGGTCGAAAGCAATAGAACTGTATTATCAATTTGAATCGGAAATGGAAAAACCAAAATTAAAAATAAAAGAAAAATAAACAGAGAAGAATATATGCAAATTGGGAAAATCGAATAAGTTGCTTGAAAATTGCGCACAGTTTGAAATATTCGAACGCATTAAATAAAAGTAGTGTAATGTGAAAAGTTGAAATGATTGTGATATAAAGTTAAAAGTTGAATATATAGAAAAATATTGGTTGTCTCTGGTCTGGTCTGGGTTGTATTTTTTTTTGTTATTGTTTGTATGGTGGTAGTTGTTGTAGTTTACTTCGTTCAAACCAATTATGTACTGAAGATTATTTTGTTTGTTTATATAATGTTGTTGTGTGTTGAGCGAATATGTTTTTGTTTTTTGACATATAGAGAAAGAGAGATCGTTTTGAGTTGGTTGATTTTAAATACCTTGACTCGTTCCAAATCGACTGCATTCATCATTGTTCCCTGAAAAAACTCCACTGTCGTGTAATGACGCTTCAATAGACCTTCTAGTTCCAGATCAGGCTCCTTGCTACAGTTGCGCGATGTATGATTCATTTTACGGTGTTATTTATCAAGATGAATATGTCATATATGCGATTTGTTTCGCATATCGTTTTACGTAAAACGTCGATCGTATTTTGTTTTATAACTCAGGTGTGCAAATTTTTTTTTCGTTTTGAATTGGAGGGATTCATTTGTTTGATTCATTTATTGAAAATGTAGACATTTATTGTTCTAACTCATGAAATTATTTTAAAATATCTACCAGCCTAAGGGAATATGGTTTTGGAAGGGATAGTGGACCAGGAGGATGGGATGCTTTGGGTAGGTTACTTCATTGCTATTAAAAATTGAGCTATTTTTCTTTGGTAGAATTTTCGTTTCAAACAGTAAACTTGGAAGAATTTAATTTATCTCAATTTTTTTTATTGACATGACAATAACAACGAAAAAGAGCTCAAAATCATCTAACAAATGATAGTGTCTATTCATTTACCACGTATGTTTATGAAAGGCATTTCGTAAAGAATCTTACCGATGTAAAAATACAACTTCAACGTCAACATCTTCACGATCCTCGTGCAAAAAATCCTTGAGAAAATGTGACACCGACTCGTAGGTTATGTGACCGCATACGACAATATGTCTACGAACGTTGGTTGATGGTCCAATTTGGTTTTAGTTTGTGCGCACATTGAATGTGTGTGTGTGATTTTGTTTTCAAACATGTGAAAGCACACATTGGAAAAAACATTGATACGCACACAATGCATGACGACGATATATCGGGTGGGTTGATTGGTTTTTTTTGTTGTTGTTGCGAGTAAAAGAGAATTATTTTTATTAGAATTTCAAAATGGAAATATTTGAAATGGTTTTACTTAAAAACTAATATGTGCAAAAATGTATGAAATTCTCCAAAATTTTCATAACGATGCAATTCCTCAATTAAATTGGCATACAAGCATAATTTTAATGAAAAAAAAAAGTTTAGTTTGAATTCTGGAAAATTTCATGCATTTTCACTGTTCGCTGCTTTTCGTTTCGATTTTATATTGAAATTTATATGCGGCATGACAAAATCAAACATTTATAGATTTGTTTATCTGGTCAATTGAATAATAGCGACTACTTGAGTTTCATTTGAATTTTTTTTTGTTTGGGTTCAAATTCGTGTGAAATGTGTGTATGTGTTCAAATTCGTGTATGTGTTCTAAAAATTGGATGTCGTTCGGTTATTTCAAACATAAAGTTGACAAAAAAATGTTTTTTTTTTTATTAAATAAAAAGTGGAAAATAAATCGTGTGTATTGTTGTTATTATTGGGGTGTATTAATTTGGCTTTTCATTTTGGAAAAAAAATGGAAAATGATTTTTTGAATGTTTTTTTTTCGATTGTTTTTTTTTTTCAAACATTTTTTTTTTCGATTGTTGTTAGTTTGTTTTATGAAACTAATCGAGAAACAAAAAGAAATCTTTCAAAAAATGCATACAATATCATTCGCTTGAGTTAAAAAACACTATTTCTTTTTATAAAGCTCATTAATACAGCTCTATTCGTTTCATAATAAAGAATATCTAATCCAAAAATTGAGATTTAAAAAGAGTGAATATGTGACAGGCATACAATAGTAAAACTACTAATGCATACAGAGCTGTACTGAATAAATCAATAGTGGAAAGTGAACAACTACAGTAATCAATCAACAATTACAAGAGATAATTTAAAACAAAAATTATCAAGCTAATTTCTAAAAGATACAAATGGTGTGCGAAAAATTGCAGACATTTCTTTGTGTGGAACGGGACATTTCCAATTTGATGCGCATGTGATTAGTACCATTTTGTGTGTTATTTTATTTTCCCATTTATATCCTTGTTGAGAGAAATGCGAGCAAAATTCCATTTTTTTAAATTATTTTTTAATTTAGGTGTTCTAGAATTGACTAATTTGGAAATGTGAAATGCGTGCGTTCCTAGGTGGTGCTGCGGCGGCTGCTATTCAATTCTGGTTACTTAGCCATTTGATTGCATATTATGAAGCGTTTCAAGCCTTCGAAAAATATTCACAATTCCTTTTTTGACACAAATTCTCATCATTGCTTGTTTTTTTTAAACTCCCGCGGGTTTGTTTCTCTTTCTTTTAATAGCCGATTTATGGTTCCAATTTAAAAAAATATATATATCTGATTCAAACTATGTGAATAAAGTTTCTTTAATATTCAAACAAATAAAGTGCATTTTGTAGAATCGTTGTTAAAACAAATGCTTGAAAAGAAGTTTTTTTTGTATGTGTGTGTGTTTTGGTTTTGAAAATGAAATGAAACAGGAACGGAACCATAAATGTAAATGAATGAGTTAAATAGATAGAAAAAATATTTGAGAGACAACTCACTATATACTTTGTGGATAATCGTCATTACATTTATTTAAATCAACTCATTTTAATTTCACATCATTCAAAATATAACCCACACATTTATTTTTTTTAATTCAATTTCTTTCTCTCATTCTCTCACTTTGGACAAAATCACCTGTAAAATTGCAACCATATAAAATATTCAGCATATCAGACATGTCGAAATGTATTCGGTTTTGTAGTTGTTGTTTTTCATCATATTTAATGTTTGTAGTGTTTTTTTTTTTAAATTAAATGAAAATATGATTTGATGGTATGTGTAGATATTATACATTTTTCAAAGTAAGAATAGTTTGGTTTGTATAATAAACGGTGATCGTCAGGAATATATGTATGTGTGTTAAGTTTTGATGAAAATTTCCGGTCGAAATTCGAATTTTTTTTTAATGGAAATTAAATGGTTCAAACATAAAAGAGTACCGAACGAAATGTGAATTATATTTGGAATTGTGATATAGACCAAAAGGATAAACATTTGACGGATATGCAACGGTTGACGGTATTTGCCGGAGCTTCATTTCTATTTTAGTTAAACAAAAATGTACGTGTGATTAAAGCATATGATGAGAACAAAAGGTATGCGATTCATTCAAATTTTTATGTCGTTTGTATTTTGCTTTCTAAGTAGCAATTGTACTTCAAATATACACATGTGTTTTTTTAAATTTCATTGATTAACTATATACGGGATCAATTAGTGTAAATATTTGCACTAAATATCTTCGCTAAATCGTGGGATTTTTGTGGTAGCAATCAACTACGATTAAATGCCTTGCCACGCATTAACTAATCAAATATAAAAACACATATATTTCCTAATTTTCATCCTACGATATTGAGTTTTTGGTTATGATTTTTTTCTCGCTCAACAAAATGTCGACTGTTATTTAAATATAAACATCTAATTGGTTTCATTAGATAGTTACTATAAATATATTATATACATAACAAATGAACTAATAGACAGAAATACACAACAATTTGTTCGGTTGAAATGTTTGAGATGTGCTATTCGCATTGTTGCATCGAAAACAAGACAACATAAATCATTTATTACATGAGATTCAACTAATACGTCAGACAGAAAATGGATACACTTGGAAATAAAATGGAAAATACAACTATGATCAATTTTACTTTTTCATGTTCTTTCTTTTTCGTTGTGTTTCGTGTCACACATTCAATTTGAAATCTTTCTAAAAAAAAAATTGGTACAAGAATAAAAAATAAATAAAATATGTGCGTTCATTTGTCCCACATGAAATCATTCCATATTTCAAAAATGTCTTCATTTTGATCATTATTTTATTAACCCTTGTTTTAGTATAGTCAAAATATAGTGGAATAATATCTTTTTTTTTTTGTCAAAAATCACCGTACGCATCACTTATTGAAAACAAAAATCGTTCTCGTTTATACAAGACTCGTTCCGACATAATTAACTAGTATATTCTGACAATAATAAATAGTACAGAATTAAATTTAGTTTCAGTGCAATAAATCTATATTATTATATATAAAACCCATTTGGTGAGTACCAAATAAAATTTAAACCAAAGAAATTATGATGTTGAGTCAACAAATATTATATATGTGAGAGAAATAGAGAGAGATATTACAATATACAATGCAAATCAAACTAATAGAGTCAGAGTAAAATTGAAAATATTGCAAACATTTCTTGTGGTTATTAATTTCAAAACATCTCAGACCATCTGAAATGATGTTAAAATTGATTCAGTAGAGAAAGGAAATGTTTAAACTTTTTCCGAAGAAATCAACAAGCTCAAAGCTAGGCTCGAAGTGGTCGTGAATGGAAAACATTCAAAAAATGTAGAACATGTGGTTGAAGACATGGTTTTTTTTTCATTTCGCAAGAAATTGACCATGTTTTCTATCGTACATTGAACAACTTTCCACCGCAGGCTTATATTTTTGTAGACACATTTTTTTAATGTCATTATAACCAGTATTTCCAAATGGTTCATGGCATACATGGGCACGGAAAAAATGTAAGGGGGCACCCCCTGTGCCCATGTATGGTTCATGGGACAGAACCAATGCTGTAATTTAATGAGCATAAGGTGGGTATTTCATTTGATTCGATTTGGGTTTCTCTGTAAGTGTTTGCATATGCGTGAGGTGCGATTGGAATAATTAGAAAAATAAATGGATGTCCAAATGACAATCTATTTATCGTCTTTTACATTGTTGAAGTAAAATCAATAAAATAGGAATGTATGAAATGCCCATATGGCTGAAATTAGCATTTCTTTATCGATTTGGCCGGTTTTTGTTTAGGTATGAAATGTTGTTTACAAGAAACGATCCTTTATCCGGTTTTATTTATGCCTTTATCCGGAAATGTGGGGTGTGCTTTATTAAATACGTGCTCCTTTTTATTACACTTTGAAACGGAATCCATTTTTTTTTTTTTTGCATTTCATGTTTCGTTCAATAACGTATCGGATACAAATGCATCAAATAGATAGAGATCTTGTGCAAAAAAAAAGAAAAAAATCCAAATTAAATCAATTTCAATGGTTGTTGAATCTGGCAGAAAAATTGACAAACAAATAACGATGACAACGACTTTAAACATTATTTGACAAATGTGACAAAGTTCGATGAATGACCACTAATCTTTTGGGGACGAAAAACGTCATGTTGCTCATTATGAAAAAAATTATCAAAGAATGAATAGAGAAAAAAGAAGATATAAAATAACTCAAAAGCTGGTGATTTAAACTCGAGCACTCACCAGCTTTCGAATTGTATTGTGTATTTTTTTTTCTCACCAAAATTGAATTTTTATTTTATTTTTAAATGTACTGTGACATCATTTTCATATCTGATTGTGTATTGGATCATATGTTTGTCTTCGTGATGTTCATATTGATTTTACATTATTCGATATGATGAAGTTGGTTATCTAAATTTAATGAACAACACTAGAAATTAAGCGATCGAAAGCCAAATGTGTAAAATGCATATATAAGAAATGTTTGTTTTGTTAATTATCCATGATTTGAGTTAGGAATGACGACGATACACTGTCATTTTAAGTGAAATTATGCATCTGCATCTGTGTATGTCATCGTAGTGTTACTACTTGCCATATACACTGCAAAACAGAGTGTCACTGTTAGCAGATGTACATAAATTGATTTTTCATCATGCTTTCACTTTACAAACATGCACAAAACGTACATATGCAAATGCACATATAAATTCGAACGCTTGAGAATATATTTCGAACTGTATTTGAGTGCAAACGAGAAAAAATGTCGAACGCTTAATTTTCCTTGTACTCAAATAATGTTCTGAATGTTATTCTGAAGCGTTCATTTGATCGATCGTTTAATATGGTTGTCATTTGATTTGAACAGTGTGCGCACACATTCAGTGGTGCTGTTTTGTTTGATTTATATTGATTCAAAGTCGATTCGCTATTTTGACAATTGGTAGTGTTACAACAATCCAATATAAGCAAGATGAACCAAATCAAAGAGTACTCAATTGAAATTTACAAATGTTATGTGTAAACATTCGTAATTTTTCAATACGGAATCAGGCCAATCAGTGTGAGAGTGTGAATGAGAATAAGTCGTGACACTCATTCAGGTCGTTAAATTTCGTTTGCTGATGTTTATTTTTCCCTTTGATAACGCATCTTATGACGACGCATTCATTAAATGGATTCGAATTAGACGCGCGTACAAAAGAATTGATGCAAATAGTCAGATAAACAACATATAAAAGAATACATATATGCAAACATGAAGTAAATATAGATTATACAACGTGCATTATATTGTATCGATCAACTGAACATTTTTCAATCAAACTTATGTATGATTATGTTCTATGGATCAATATAATAGTATACACCTTATATATCACATGTTAAATAAGCAGCATGAAGAGGGATATGTAAATACACGAATGTCAAACAAAAGGATATTTTATGCTGAATAAAAACATTTTATAGTCCGAAATGAAAGACACACATTTTGGGTGCTTTTTTCATTTCAAATAGTATGAAATGTCAATATTTGGCAAATCAAAATTATATTTAATACTTTGATCTACTTAGATGTAGTATAATATGGAATGCATAATAATGATTAAAAGGAAATTTTTAATTCAAAGAAAAATTAGGAATTTCAAGATATATGAGGGTTTATGGAACCATGAAATATATTATATTCGTTACATGAAATGTCATCGATTTTTTTTTTTTTTGTTATTGGCTTGGAAGGCAAATGGTACATACGAATAAAAATAGTCAATATAGGCGCTTTAATCACTTTGCATAACATTCAGATGAGTCGGAGATGGTCGGAGATATCCCATTTTAATTTAAAATGATTGCATATTTAAATTTCAGATAAATGATTTATATATAATTTGCAAAACAATTAAATCGATGTAATACACATTATTGGAAGAAAAATGTACAAAGTATAAGACATATGCAATAGATTTTCCACGTTCCGGTAAACACGAAATAGATAAAGTTAGTATTAGAAATCGTATGAAATCAAACGAATTGAGCAAAGGATACCGAAAAATTATGTCAAAAAGCGTGCAATAACAATATTTCGGAAAGGGTTTATTTTTATTCAATTAATATTTGATATATGCATTACGAAAAAAAAAGTCACATAAAATTCGTTTTTGCGATTAATGCGATTTAAATATATAATATCCATATATTTAATGCAAACTGGCTCCATACCAAATATTTTTAATTTCTTTACTTGTATTTACGTCTACAAAATAAATATTCTCCATTCGTTTGGTGTGCCGGTTGAAAACATAGGAGTTGGACGCCATCCAATTTAGATTTCAATTTATTGACTTTAGATTCTCGTTTGATTTTCATTTTTATTCACATTTAATATGAACTCTGGTGGTGTCGAATCCAAATGTTTGGCCGAAATTGGCCATAAAATGACAAGAAACGAAGACGACGATGCAGATCATATGAGAGATTTGTCTGGAATTTATTTCTCACTTGCAATATATAGATTTTATGTAAAACATTTCTAATCGCATCGAAATTGTCGAAGATTTTACAGAGTACAGTGTAGTTTGTTATTTAATTTATTTTATTTCGTTGTGATATTACGGAAAAAAAATGAGAATTGAGTCAGGCTAAACATACACATTGACATCAAGATACACAGTATAGTACGTCATATAGAATTCATAGACAATTTTATCGCCTTCCAAACCAGCCAACGATACTTCCTTATAAAAAAATAAGTTGGAAGCAAAAATAGAAATTTCACATGCGTTGGGGCAATGTTTTCAATTTTCATTAAGTTGTGAAAAAATGAAAGCTTTTCCAGTATCCTATCGTTTGTTTGTTTAGAAAGCGTCAAAATCATCTCTGTACACTTTGGCAACGTTGTTTGTTGAGATTTTTTTTGTTTTAAATTGAAAGTATCCACTACTTTTGCGTATGTCGAACGGAATGAAGTCAGGACGATGTATTTTTTCTTTTGAATCGTTCACACATTCATTTCACATATGACAAAAGCGACGGAACTTTTTGAAACTAAAGATAGAAAGCACGACATAAATTAAACGAATTTTGGCAATTAAATGGATTGTACAATATATAGATTAGAGATATTGAGGTAGGCGGAAAAAAACATAACACAAAATAGTAAACATCCAATTTGGTGTACAAAAATCAATTCGCATGACACAAAAACCAAAATCTCGAGAGAAAGAAAAAAATTATTGAATGAACCAAAACTCAAAATAACGGAATGTTTACAAACACACTTAAATCAATGTGATTCACAAACAAGGAATGCTTCTTTACAGAACATCAACTATTCGGTTTTTATTTTGTATTGCTTCATTTTTTTGCTCTATATTATATGTTTTATTCTTTTCGCTTTCTTCGACCATTATTGCCAGTTTGATTTTAATTGTTGTTGTTGTTGTTGTTGGGACTTTACTGTAGCTTTTTTTATGTTTTTTTTTTTTGTTGAAGAGGTGTATGTATGGTGAAGAAATTTGAACCGAATGAAATGTATGCAAAGCAGTCTCAATTTGTTTTTCGTGTATTACATTTGTGCGTGTATTTGGGGATGTTGTTTATGTATATTTTGATGCACAAAAGTCAATATCGAAATTTTCATACGTTTGAACGACATTCGCGTGATAATAACACGTTTTTGTTGGTTTGATTTTGGCAATGAAATTCGAATGAAAAAAAGAAAGGTCCTTGGCGTGACCTATTGGACAATTATGTTTTTCGGAGCTTATTAACATTATGCGAACGATGATTCCACATAATGGTCAACATAAAACTTGTGTGAAAATCGAAATACTGACTTTTGCGCAAAATATATGTGATAAGCCAAGGAAATGATGGATTTGTTATTTATGTATTTGATGTTTTGTTGTTTTTGAGGAAAATTATGAAATGAACGACCAAACCAAAAACAAAATAAATAAATAAATAATAATGACTATTATAGTATGAGGTTGAACGCATGATGTGTTTTTAAAAAAATAAAATGGGCATTTGTTGATGTTATTTTGATGTATTTTTTTAAATATAAAATTAATTAATTGGATTGGTTTTTGTTGGATTTGTTTTTTTTTTGCTTGTTTTAATTTTTGGCTTTGCTCTCACCTTCGACCTTTTTCGTTCTTCAATGTTCCCCCATATTTGGGTCTAGTTCCAATCAAGTCTATTATCTCTGGTATACAACTTGCGAATATTGCCTGAGACACACACACAAGAGCAACACATTAACAGGATGAGGAGATAACGATTAATTTTTAATTAAATAAATTAAAGGATAATTTGGTTTTAGTAATAATTTGTCATCAATTAATTGGAATTTTGTACGATTGTTGTTGTTTGTTGGTTGTTTTTGCTAATTAAAATTAAATAAACACAAACTTAACGAAAACAGAGGAGAAACATTAAATTCAAATGCAGAACCAATGCAGAAATTATCAATCACGAATAAAAAATGATAATTCTATTTTGTTCGTTTTTTTTTTACAGTTAAAAATGATCAATTTTAAATGAAGATTTTTTTGGTAACTGTTTTAAAATAATAATTAAGATAATTTGTTAAGAACATTGTTCATTCAAAGGATCGATAAGTGCGTTATATGTTGATAAAAGTTTAGCAAAAGCAATGTCTACATTTTTCACATGTCGATTGTGTTTTTAGTTGTCGAATTGTTTTTAACCTACAAAAAATGTTATTCATTGAACATTCAATTATTATACATTTTCATTTATAGAAATGAAAAAAAAAAACAAAAATGTGTATGTGAGAGAGAATAAATTGAATTGGATATGGAAGATTTTTTTGGTTTGATTCTTATGCGTGTAGTAGCAGTAGCATTTGTTGTTGTTGTTGATGATGGTTTCTTTTGTTGATTTTTCAATTTTGTTTTAAATATATGGTTGATTTATAATGATTAATTTTTTGTTATGTTAATTGAGGATTGTTGATTCTGAGGTCTACACGATCATTTTATTACAAGATAATTTCGTCTGCATTGTGCTCATCGACGGCTGACGGCTGTAAATCGTATCACTTAATTGCTATATTTATTGTTCATTTTGTTGTTGTTATCGTCCTATTTTAGCACCGGCTTTTTTTGTTGATTCACTATCATGTTAATCATATAACTAAGCATTTTCATTAAACGTCCATTCATATTTCATGCCTAAATGACTCATTGAATTGGTCATATTGTGTGTGTGTATGTTTGTTTGTTTTATATTTCATTTAAATAAATAGCATATCTATAAACTAATGCACATTACGAAAAATGGTTAATATTTTATGCTCATTTCAATAATAACATTTGCTGCAAATATTTCAGTTAAACTGTTATATAATTCGGGATGATAAATAACAGACGTAATTTTACTTAATTTAACCCCTTCTTATTTCATATTCATCAAACCGAGTGGCTTACGGCTCTTTTTTCTCTTTCAAATTCCTTTTTGTACATATGACGTAAGCATTCTTATATTTTATTTTATTTCAATACATTATTTACATGAATTAAAATGTTGTACCTTTGTTGCGCAACTATTTGTATGTATATATAAATTCCCAATAAACAGAGAAGTTGCTACAAAAATCTCATCAAAATAGAACATATAATATCCGACCAAAAAATGGGGGGTTGGGGGGTGAAACAGGGGTGAAAATCATTCGGATTTTATCGAGAGAAAGAGAGAGAGAGCGAGAAAAAACGAGAGAAAAAATAGCAATAAATTGAAACATAAAAACAAAAGAAGAATAGAGAAGAACTAAGAGATGAAATAAAATATAATATAAAAAAATCGCATTATGAGACATTACATAATGTTTTGTAGCGAGGTCACGCGTGCGTTCGCTTCCATCTGAATAATTGACGCTGCATTTTCCAGATTCTCACTCATTCATGTTCATTTTTCTCAATCACTTTTTTATTGGGTCACAATTACACCGAATCTATCGCAATAAATATTATTGGCAACTGCACAATATCGCTATGTGTGTGTTTTTGTGTGATATAATAAATAATGATGCGGTCATACACGGTATATATATATATAAACACACAATACGCACTGACTCAACTCATTCGAACTTTCTCTCTTGATTTTACTATCGTATATTACTTCCTCTCATACATACAAAATTCACTCTATTTGCACTTAGTAGATGCACTCTGGTTCCGGTAGCATTTTACACATACATTGCTCGGATACGCAATATGAAATGAATGGAAAAAAAACGCGAATAATTTTATGAATTTCATTGAATACCGTGCATTTATTTGCGAAAAAAAGGATTTTCATAAAAAAAAAATCTCGCACATTTACTGTGAAACGCATTTATTTTTTTAATTTTAACCCATCAAAATTGTTTAAGGCGTCGATTTCTTGGGACACTTGTGCTACTCAAAATTCACTTTCATCTTATTTCAAAGTACTATTGTTGTGAGAAAAAAGAGAGACAGAGAGAAAGATAGATTGAAAAAAATTGCATCGTAAAGTATTCGGCAATTTTTTTCTTAAATAATGTTGCATTGCATAGTGTTGATGGATAAATTTCTGTGCAGAGCACACTTTTTGAACAATTTCTTATAACAGATCAAGTTGCTGCTATTTTTATAATTGTTTTTCATATCACTAATTATAATAAACTCTACATATACGCGCAATAAATCCTTACGATTCTATATATTTACAATCCAGTGAGTACAATGTACAATTTTCATGATTTTTTTTTTGTTGTTGTTGTTGGTTATTGCTGTTTATTATTGTATTGGGTAAATGCGAAACGATTTTAAAGAAAATTACTTAGTTGTTATGGAAGTAAAAAGAAGAGAGAATAAAACGCAAAAATTAACACGGAGAGACAAATGATTATTGATTAAATGGCTGTATGTCCAATAGAAGAAATAAAGTTATAATAAAAATGTAAATTATTGATTCTAAGATGCGTGGCTGCGGCATTCAGGCTGTGCAAGCAATGATTCAAATATTAAATGTACAATATATAATATATATGTGTATAAAACTCACTACATTCCGGTCAAAATGTATATAAGAGCATTATTTATTAGTTTAGCTACATTTTAGCAGTTTTAAATTGATGAAGTAGTGGAAAAAAGGTATGTGTATGTGTGTGTGTGAGAGATAAATAGGTAGACAAAAAGACGATTTTAATTGGGATAGAAAATAGTTGGCGAAAAAAGATTTATGTGACGGACGACATGTGATAATGAATGAACAAACAAAAAGTTTTTCATCTTGTCTTTGAGTGTGTTCATCGGTGTTCATGTATAAAAGTTATATGTGCAATGTAAAATCGTAAGCAAATCATAAAGAAAAAACGAAAGAAAAAAAAATATTCGTTCTCATTTATTAGATTTTTGTTTTTGTTTCTAAACTGCCAATTAATTTAGCAAAGTTTGTGCTCTAATCGTTTTCGAAGGTGTTTTCATTATGATTTTTAGAATCGGATTACAATTTGTTAATGTGATCTAATTTAATGTAAAACAAAAACTATACAAAATCGCTTTAGCGTATTCCCATCACTAAAAACTGGAAAGGATACGCCTCGATCTGCGTATAACTAATAGTCACCACATCTAATTTTTTTTTGCTTTATTCACAACAAATTTTGACATATACATGTAATAAAAATCTCTGCAAAGCAGAACTATAGATTCAGTTTTCTAATTACAATCTAAAAATTGCCTCAAAACAATAATATGATGGTGTCTATGTGTGTTTCTCTTTATTTGGACTAGAAAATTATACGAAGCATTGAACAAAATTGCTGTATTTTTATTTATTGCTTTTAAAATTGAAATTCGAATTAAAGAAAGTAAATAAATGTCTGTTTATATTTAAGAAGTTAATTAATACGGACAAAAAAAAAGTCAGTGCAATTATTAAATATAATATGAATGCCAGAGAATAATAATTGTTGAACAATTATTTGAGCATAAGCAAAGAAGTTGGCGTTTGAATTCATCGCATGCAAAAACATCGAACTAAAAATGGTACGCACAAAAGAAATTACATTATTTCGTTACACCATTAGCGTTTGGCACTGGTAAATTTTACAATAAATTTTACAGTTTCTTTTACATTTACCATTTTAAGTGGGACGTTTTTTCGCCATTGCTACCACTCAAAATGAAGTTTTGTGTTTATTCTCAAGCATTCATTTATGTTTAAATGTTTGTTTTGTTTTCATTTCATTTGGTTTGGTTTGATTTTGATTTGTTGGATTCTTTTTTCAACCGAACACAAGTATGTATGCGAGTAATGAAATTGTGACGGGCAGGAAAAGGAAAAGAAGGAGTTACGTTTCAAAAAAGTAATGCAAACAAAATAGATTAAGTGTACAATAATATATTCAAGGCTAACCGTACTAATAATATGTTTGATTATTAAATTTACTTTCTTTCTTTTTTAAGAAAAAAAAAACCAACACGATTAAAAGTAACAAAAATGAAAATTATGAATGCTTTATATCGAACAATCGATGGCTTTGATTTACAAGCAAGTTCGAATGATTTGTGGGAACGAAAGACATTAAAAATTCGTGTCAATTCGAATTTGATGTGAAAATGTTAGTTTTCTTTTATTTTCATCGAATCTATTTTTATTTTTTGGTTTGCGGCATATTCCATTTTCTGTATTGGAATCGCACGGTGTCTGAATGTGATGATGTTGATGGATGATGTTGTTAATGATGATGTGATTGGTGTGCAATTGACTCGTGTGAGAAACGGAATCAAGTCTGTTTGATGTTAGCCAATGAATGTAAAAGAATCTGGTGTGAATGGTGCGTGTGTGCGTGTATATGTGTAATTGTGTTTTTTTTTTTCAACTAATTGAATCACGTTCAATTTTCAGCTTTGTTCTTCAATTGCTTTGTTTTTTTTATGTTCCTTTTTTGATTTTTTTCGTTAAATTAATTTGAATCACATCTGATTTTTTGTCATTGTGTCGCAATATTCATTGTTCAAAATATGAGGTTTTAAAAAAAAAACAATTTGTACATCCTAACTTGTTCGGTGGGATTGTAATAAAAGTTCTAGTAACTCAAATTCGTTAGAGTTTCGGATTATTTAGTTGTGTTCCGATTGAAAATAATAGTCTACAACTCAAGTGTTAAATAGGACTTCGAAAATTAGTAAAACGTAAATTGTTAGTACAAACATCAAAAAAAGCACTGCATCAAAACTTAAAACGTAAAATGAACAGACAAAAAAATATACTTGGAAATTATAGTGAAATTATAAAGCTTCAATGAAATAATTCGAATGAACTGATTATGACAAATTATAAAAGAAAAGTAGCCTGATTAAATGAGTTTTGTTTCTAAACCGCTTTTACAATAAAAGTTCTATTGCTTTTATTCAAAATCATTGTCATTAATTCGATTGAAAGACGTAGTAATTCATCTGTTTTTCGCTTTTTTTTGTTGTTGTTGTTTGTGCTTTACTTTGCTGATGTACTCATTGAAAGAAACATTTTCATGTTCTGCACAATGAAAGAAAAATAAAACCGAAAACAAAAATTAATCGACTATGTTTTTGAGCCGAGTCACATGCCGCCAAGAAACCAATGCCTGCTCTTAAGCGCCTGGGTCACATAGTATTAGTTCGAAAATAAAAAGAATACCAATATACTCTATTCGCTCTTAATGCAATTTTAATGGTTTAGCAAAGTAATGTAGAGTTAGAGCGGGAAAGAGATAGAGAAAGTCGGACAAAACTAGAGAGAGAAAGAGAACTAAACGCGAGAGCAATTTGTTTCGATTATATAGGGTGTGCATGTATATGTGTGTGTGGCAAAATTCGGAAAAGTTTACGTCTTTTTGTTGCTTTGGTATGTGTGTGTATGTGTTATCGTTCCAACTGAATCGAACTCCATTGCACGAAATGAAGTAAGGTGAATTGAATTTACGTTCGTTGCGTGAAAGAATGTACAAACACACACATACACATACCCATTCGAAGCAATAAATTGAAGTTGATGGAACGGAAACACGTTGAACTTTAATAAATTCGGTATTCAAATGCGATTGGAATTGCATGTACGTTTTTGGGAAACTGTCTTCATCGTGATTTTCAAAACAAAAAATGAAACGAATTTCTTTTTTAAAAACATATTTTATATATTGAACAGATGGAAAAATGAACAGAATCATTTTCGGGCAGTCTGAGCTTCTACCATTAATCATTCAAATTAATTCAATTCGTATTGAAAATAACATGTACGTGGGTGCTCTGTTTGAAAACACAACTTAAACGAATATACACAATAAAACCGGTGAAAATCAGCGACAAAAAATAATTCCTAAAAGACAACCACATAAACATAAATCTCGTAATCGAATTAGATTGAAACTTAAAACATAACCGCATGAGACACACACACAGAGAGAGAGAGTAGGAAAAAATGAAAGAGAAAAGTGAACATGATTTTTGGCGAGATAGATAAAAGTGAAAGAGATAGAGACCGTTAGACGAAGCGAAAGACCCAGTTCAGGTTAGTTAAAAATATAAAACGCAAACAAAACGGAATCACAAACATAAAGTTGGTGGCTAATTGTTAGAGAAAAGGAAAAGAAAAGTAACAAAACCAAAGACAAAAAAAAAACATAACAAAATACGAAGCACAAACTCAAAAATCGGAAGTTTATATGAGGCAGGGTATATTATAAGAATATGGCAATTCAATTTGTTAAAAAAAAGTTGTGTATGTATGCTGATGTACGAATAATTTTTTTGTTGTCGATTGATTGGTTGTTTGCTTTTTTTGTTTTTAAATTGATTACAAAAAAAAAAACAATTAAAAGAGGTAATGAAAGAGGTTAACAAATCTGGTACAGCATTTTTCTATGTGATGTGTACCTTCTTCGAACATCCTTGCTGTACGTTCCACCGTATTTGCTTCTCTGCGCAGCCAGTTCTGTAATTTCTGGAATCCAACTAGCAAACACCGCCTAAATTGTGATTGATAACATCATCATTATCATATCCCATTTATCACTGCGTGTGTGTGGTTTTTTTTTTTAAATATTGAATATCTTCGTTTTGATTTGTTATATGTGTGTAGCTCAATTTTAACTATGTATGATAAAATGTTTATGTTTTGTTGGTCTCTTTTATAACGTGGTTTTCTCAACTAATTTCTAACTTGATATTATTCGGTCAATGGTTCTCATTTTTTGTTGCTTTTATTCATTTTGAAACTATGGTGTTTTTGTTTTGTTTATTTTCATTTTGGTGCTTTTGCGAGAACCATCATCCGCTTAATAACTAATGTTTGTCCTACAAACTTTTATTTTATTATTGAACTCAAGCTGTGTCGATTTTCTTAATCCGAACAACATTGTGAAATAAACGATGGCAACATAGAAATAATGCCTAATTTCCTCACTATTCGTTTCAAACGAATGAGAGACACACACACACAGAGAGAGAGAGAGAGAGATAGAGGTTGATATTGATGGAGAAAGAGATTATTGGAAAATTCTCTTCGGATCTAACTTTGACACCAATCTCTTACCCTCGAGAACGATTCACACAATATAGCTTCAGGCTTCAATCGCCCACAGGTTCTTATCAAAATTTACTAAATGAATAGTTTCATTATTTTGGGTTTGTTAAAAATTAGAAGTACAAAGATTTCAAAATACTCTTTGAAGTTATGCATTTGACAAAGAAAAATATAAAATCAAATAAAAAAGAACGTAATCATTAGTTATTTAAAAACTTATTGTTAAATACAGACATTATCGTCCAAAATACGACTTAAAACACATTTTGTCTACAATAGTTCATACCGATTAAAATCTTAGCATTTAGAAAACACCCTGAGAAGTGAACTTAAGATGAAAATAAAAAACAGAAATAAGAGAAAACAAAAAGAAAAATTAGACGATGATTCGGAATCTGTATCAAATCAAGTGAAAAGGTGTCTACACATGTGTTGGAAAATACTGACTGTCCGAAAGTGGCACTCTAATTGTGTATGTGAAAATATCAAAAATCAAAACAGAAAACAAAACCAAAAAAAAAAAAAAATAGTCCGAAAAAAGGTACAATGATGAAGAAACACAAACGCTCCAGAAATATTGTGTATGAGTGTGTGAATGTGTGTGGAATTTCGAGTTAAAAAAACGAACAAAACAAAAATCAAAAGTCAACGCAAAAAAAGTGGAAATGTTTGAATAATTGCTGGAAAAAAGTACCATTTTAGATTATTTATATGTAAAAAGAACGTCATACTTTGAAATAGCATTTATGTAGTGTCATTTTGTTGGAAACGCTTCTAGAAACATTTTTAAGACAAAAAAGAGTATTTTTTGTTCCAAGCAGAGGCTTGTGCATATTTAACAAAAATAAAACAGAGATTTGGATAAACTACACAGTGGTATATCTAATGAGTAATTTTTGTATTCTTTTATTTATTATTTTCAGTTTACTGTGCAAAAAAGAGATGTAACTCACTAAAAAAAACACATACACACGATAAAAATGAAAACAATGAAGGAATCAAATATCAGTTATTCGGGAACAAAGAATTACAAAGTTTCACAAAAAAATATACACACATTCATTTCTAAATATCAACGATAAAGAAACAAAAAATTATTATTTTTTCCATGGATAAAAAGAGGAAGCGAGAGATAAAAGAAAAAGAGAGAGCTGTGTTGTGAGCTCCATTGAATAGTATATACTATGGAATCGATTTTAATGTACAAATATCTCTTGCACAGCTTGCAATGCAATGCAAGATTTACTGAGAGCTTTTAGGGAAAAGAAGAGAAATCGTGTTCTATTGGCTCTGTATCAGTTCTTTTTGGTTCGCACATTTTGAAATACACACAGGAAACACTTATTCAATGGCCAAATGATTTTCTTTCTTTTGTCTGTAAAAATGCTAGTCACTCACAACGACTAAAAAAACGAAAAGAAAAATAACAAAACATATCGTTGCTACTCTGTTTGAATGAAAATATCAGGAGGTTACAGAGGTGTCCATTATTTCGGCTCGTCTATTTGATCTATGTATTTTGAGTCAAATAATACCATCTGCACACTCTGATGATTTCATGTGTGCGAAATATACATTTATTCCACAGAAGAAGTGAATATGATCAGGTAAATGAAAGAAGACAGAGGAAGCGATAGGCAGAGAAGTAAACGTGAAGACAACAAGTTGTTATGAAATGATAACAAAGGTATTCATGAAAATATATTAGTGTATTTTTTTATTCATTGAATGAAGAATGAAAGAAATTCGGTAAAACATACGTGCTACATCGAAGTGAAAATTGATTTCCGTTGAAAAGGGGATGAGGAGCTTCATTCGACAAAAAAGGTCTTATTATTAGATGATTTATCCAAACATTGAGCCGTATTTAATTTACGAAAAATGAATGAAAGGTGCAGACGTTACCATTTGTTTTTCTATTATTTCAGTCAAATATTTCGCATTCGTTTCGACAACGAATCACATACAGTATTAGCCGAACACATTCTTTGTGTTTCTTATTCAAAAAATCGCGGGCAGATTGAAACGGACGGTTTTCATTTGGGGTTCGTTAAATTTTTATCCAAAGGTGGGTTTGTTAATCAGAAAGTTCCTTTTCAATTTCATTTTGTATAACTTTTTTTTTTATCTTTGTGTGTGTTCAATGTTTATGGTTTTATGCGTAATCATGGTGCAAAAATCTATCAACAAGTCATCGAACAAGATAAATTGTGACTTTTTAATTTTGTAATAGGCAATGTACTACGAGCATAACAACTAATTTCAAAGCATTCTTTGTTGTTGAAATTACTTAATTGTTGGAAGTTTTTTGTGAAACAGTGCAATTTTCGTTTGGCCGCTTTGAATTTTTTGTTGGGTGAAAATGTGGGTGCAGCACTAGAAGCATAACAAAATTTATTTGGTGCCATTTAGCAATCGCATTACAAAATCAATAATTAATACTTAATGTTGTTTCATTGCATAAAAATGAATGATGAACATTTGCTTTGTTGTTCTAAGAAATATGTATGGTGAATTTATTGATGGTGGTGGTTATGGTGGTGGTATTGTTGCTGTTGTTTTTGTCATTGGTTCTTTCGATGGAATTTAATAAACGATAACAAAACGACAACGGTAATATAATTCTAAAAGCATGTAGATGAAAACTGGGTAAAATTATCAACCATGAGAAGGGAAGATGGAAGGCATTCGATTGTATTTATTTTTTCTAAACGGTTTTATGTATGACAAATTCGCTTGATTTTAAATCACATAATCCGCAATTTAAATTTGAATATAATTTCGAAATGATGATACTCTTCAGTAAATGTTCGTTCGTGAAATTTTGTATTTGATTACTTGTTCCTATTTAAGTTAAGTTTGTGTATTGATTGTCATTAACGAGCCATTGTCGATGATACGAATACAATTTCGTTTCATTTATTTTTTATTTGCAAAATTTGATGTTTATACGGATAAAAAGAAAGAAAAATAAAAATGTATGGCCTTATCGACCTGGTAAAATGCCGAAATTGACTGAATAATGGCTTCCGAATTGTTGTCACACATTCACTTCAATTAATAAATATTTCAAATGAAAATGTACGCTGACCAAATGGTTTTTATTTTATCCTTTTACGATAAATTTCGAATGCATTAATGTATGTGTGTTTCATCGCGACAATGAGTGGATTCGAAGGGGAAGGAGAAATGAATGAAGATCGCTTGTTTTTCTTTCTCTCTTGCGATGATACGTCACAAATACATTTGATCACAACTTTATTTTGTTAGTTCTGTTACTGTTGCATTTGAGTCAACCAAACAATGGAAAAGATAATACAATTTGGGTGAATGTTTGTTTTGTCGTCATAATTTTTTTCACTTTTCAATTTTCGATCGATGTCTTGTTCGACATTTGCGTGCTTGGAACGTGGTGTCAAATTTATATAACCGTAATATTGTTTCAAATCAAAATGTATGTAATACGAATTTAAAGTACAAGTTGATTGGGGATACCTTTTGCCATGCTCTCGCTTAAGTTCACCAGAATACTTTGACCCACTGCCAACTAGTTCGATAATCTCTGGAATACTGCTGGCAAACATAGCCTATAAAACACGTTCCAATTGTTTTGTTTATTTTCATTCACATTCAGCATGTGTTTATTTGTTTGTGTGTGTGTGAGTTTGAGTATGTGGTTTTTTTCTTCTCTCAATAGAGTCTTTTTGTTTTCTTCATTTTTACGTTTTGTGTTTCACGGTTGGGAATTATTTATGGGCTTTGATTTGTTGTCTTTTCATTTGAGAACAAAAAAAAAATCGCTTTGATCGAATGTTTGACTGAAAATTTTAGTCCGTTGAAAATATGATGAAATTACAAGAGATAGAAACTTATAGGCATAACAACACAAATGACAAATTAGAATTGGTTTGTGACTGTGTTCAATATAGAACATCATTTTATATGAGCAATCACAATTTTTGGGAATAAAAACTATCAAGACTATGTTATTTAGACATAACTAAAAACGAACTATAAACATACTATAACATAATTTATAATAATAGCATGATTTATGAAAGGAATCACTAACAAAAGAAAAATAAACAATTTGCTTTAAATGACACTTTTCCATAAATTAGAATTAAACTGAGATTTTAACTTCTTATTTTTTTCAATTAACGAAACAATAAAGAAAGATATATAGAGAGAGAATGAGTATGTGAGGCATGGTTGGTCTCACAATTACCCATTTTTTTCCGAAGTAGATTAGTATTCAAGCAGGTACCATTTTGTATATAGCATTCATATTTACATTGGATGTGACGTAACCAACACATATGACACATTATACAATTCATCAAACATGGAAAGCAACTTAAAATAGAAACATAGATGAATGACAAAAACTAAATAATCAACGTGAAATTCAGTAAAAAAAATCTAAATTGTGGAAGGGATGACAGCACAGTGGATGTAAAATGGATTCATCGAAAATGAACTAAAGAAGAAAAAGGTAGAAGTAAGAAATTATCTAGATATTGTGAGAAAAATGCCAAAGGAGTCGAAAAAAAAATATATATGAGAATATAGAGTAGCAAGAGTTCTTTGAGACAAGCGCACCAAATCGATAGTGAGCAATTTCAAAGAAATAAATGAAAACATACTCGAGAAAATGAATTGAAAAAAAAAAACGTAAAATGGTGTCAAAGCTAAGCTCTTCACTAATGTTTGTGTACTGCGATTATTAATGATTAACGCTATGGTTTTCCTTAAAAAAAAGCACGATTACAGAAGACCGTATGCGGCAGCCAGCATTCTCCACATGCAAAATCAAGAAAGAGAAATAAAATGAAAACCAAAATGAAAATTATAAACCAAACTCAAATGCCAATGACAGAGAAAGAGAGAGAGAGAGAGAGAGAGAGAGAGTGAAAGAGAAGAGAGAGCGAGAGGGAATTTAAATAATAATAATAATGAAAATCAAAAATAAAAGTCTTGGGAAAAAACGAAACTTAAATTTAAAACGACATAGATCGAAAGCAAAATGGAACTGTTGAGGCGAATAGTAAATGGCATGCCATTGAACGAAACATATTTAAATAATTTAATAAAATAAAAATTCGAGAAAACAAGAAATAACGAAACAACTGAAAACGCAAGGTAGAAAATTACACTTAAAAAGTAAATCCAAGAGGGCTCCATAAAGCTTTTTTTTTCTTTGTTCACACTTTATTCATTGACATAATTTTAATTTTGTATATGTGTTATATATATATACAGTTATAAATGTAGAGAAAAGTACGTATTTTCTTATGTTTTTGAATTTTTCTATATTCTTGGAATAAAGAAATGAACGGTTGAATCAAATTTTGTGGAAAATTATAAATTCCAAACAGAAAGGTGAAAAAAAACCCAAAAAACCTGAAAATGCATGAATACATCGAATATATATAAATAGAAAAAAAGCTGACACAATTCAATTCTCATTCGGAATGCCTAAAACTTATAAACCATTGCTTGGATGTTATAACTTGAGCATGTAGAAATAACCCTGTGGGCTTTTAAAATAATAACAGTAATTGTAATTTTAAACAAAAATGCCGCACATCACATGTGTACGCGTTTCCTTTCATTTATTAGAAATGGCAATAATGCAAGCAGCGCACTCAAAGCCATCATCGTTAATGAACTAATAAATTAAATATTCTCTCATAAGTATAAAAGTAGTCTTTGTAAGTACAACAGAGTGCTGAAGTCAGTATAGAACAACTGTCAGTGCTACTTAATATAGTTTTAGCGTCAAATATGGTACTGATTTTTTTACAGATATTTGTATATTCGCCTCTACTTGGCGCTAAAACGTAAACAGTAGCACTGGCAGGGATCTTATACTGAATATTTTACCCAGAAAATACTTTTTTACTCATGCAAGTGCATATTTAATTAATTTATGTATTGTTTTAATTTAGTTTATTTTAATATCCTTGAAACGAAACTAAGATTTGATAAAAATAATCGTTGGTGCACACAACAATTGTTTAACTACCTAAAAATTTTATTAACAATACTCATGTGAGAATTTTTGCTATTGTTATTTTGCTGCTGTTATTATTATTATTTTCAAGATAATATTAATATGTATTTTATATGCAAAGCGATGCATCAATTTTTTGTTTTTTGATTTCTGCAAATATTCGAAAATCTCATTCGTCACTTTTACTTTTTTGTAGATTATTTTATCAGTTCGTATCAATAGAATTCGATTGTTTTACCGCCAACATTTTTGTGAACTCCAATGTGAACAATGGCAATCTTGGTATAGTGACTGTACAACATTCTTTTCAGTAAAACAATCGAAATGTGTTATTAATCCGAATAAGAGTTGCCAATTACAAAAATCACGACAAAAAGGGATTTTTTGCATTTACAGAAAACAAATCATCGATACCTTCTTCACATATAATACAAACATTTAAATAATTTAATATTATTTTTGCAAACTGTGAAACTAAATAGTCTAGGGGGTAACCGCGATTTTAAATATATAGAAATATAAACAAATTCAGGAGATTTCAACGAATTCAAGAGCTATCGAGAGATATGAACGCAAATTTACATTTTTGGGAGATATTGTCAGATATTCTGATCTAAAAATAATTCTGGATGTGGGCTTTGGTGGATCATTAGGATCATCAGAACCGCTCCCAGTTCTGGAAGTGGGTTTTGGTGGATCCCCAGGATGGACCAGACTATGGTTTGACAATGCCCCGGCCTATCCTGAGAGTCCACTTCCAGAACTGGGAGCGTGATGATCCTGAGGATCCACCAAAACCAACTTCCAGAATTGAATACTTTGAGATAATACTTTACCCCCTAGTAAATAGTGATATTTATATATGTATGTGTGTGTGTTGTCACTTTACACAGAATATCGGAAGAACTAACTGAACAGTTTTTTAAAGAAAATGAAAGAAAATGGTTTTGTTTCTGTGTTTGTGTGGAAAATCAAACTATCAATATCTTCGTGAACTGAATTCGCAATTGAAATAACAAGTACGATTTTACTGAGAAAAAAGAAACGGTACCTTTCATGCTTATTGCATTACGTGTATTCGCAGAATGTTTCGAATTGGTTTTTTTTTTAATTAAACTAAATGTATTTTATGTTTTGTTGGTTTTGTTATCTGTTCAAAGATAGTGTCTACAGCTCAAGAAATGCTCTTTCCAAATCGTTTGAATAAAATATTGTATGTACGGCATATTAAATTGGTGCTTTAACATTTAAATGGCTATTATAAAACATTGATATTTTCTGGTTGAAGCGTACACAGGATAGATACTTTTATTTATTTCGTTGCATTTTATTTTTCTAAATAAGAAAGAACAAAGCCAATGAAAAATACATGATTCAAAATGAAAACATGTGAGATCACTTTGAATGTTGTCGTTTTTCTTTTACATTGATTCAATTCGAAAATCGAAGTGGTAAATGTGATTTGAAAATTAAACAAAAAAAAAAAAAAAAAAAAAAAAAACTCACAAAGATTACGATTATTATGAATATTTTGTGGTGTTTAAAAAAAACATTGACAGAGATAGAGAGTTAAAAAAAAATAGTATGGTATATCGTTTAGTAAAGCGAATTGCGTTTAATAATAATAATAGTAGAAGAGAAATATATATTATTAGCTTTTTTGCTAAGCGCAAAATCAAAAATTGAACAATTAAAATATGAAATGAAAGTCTTAAAAACGATGTTAGATTATTTTGATAGTTTTTGTTTTGTGTTATATAAATATAAAATTGGTTGTATTCAAAACTCTACCTACATATTTAAAACGACATAAAAATTAAACATTTATTATTGGAAATTTGTTTGTTTATTTAATTATTTTGTCCGTTTCTTCGTTCGGCATTTATTTTGATTGTGAAAAATAAAATTAGAGACAGAAAAAAAACAAGTTACAAATAAGATTACGCATCAAGAATTCACCTCATAAAAAATTTCGCATTCGTTGTGAATGTATCTCATCTCTGCGAACTAAGTATATTTCACTCTCTATATATAGTGTTTTGAATATTCAACCCTATGTGCAATACCAAGTTCACTTTTACTTGGCCTGATCAACAACTTTCAAACCATATACACATATATATATATATAAATATAAACGAAGCGTTTTGCATTTACTTATCAAATTAAGGAGTTTCATCATGTATTATCTTTTTACTTTTTTTTGGTTGTAAATCGATCAATGAAGAAATAATGTGACGTTGTTTCTATTGTTTTCGCTTTTTGTGATCTTTGCACAATCAATTTTTCTTTATTCTCGTCGAAAAAATTCATTGAAATAAATTTATTGGATGAAAATTGGTTACAAAATGACATTTAAAAGAAAACAAAATTTGAATAAAATAAATCGTATATGTATGCGAATATTGATTTCTTCTGGTATTTTTTTCAAACATCGCATTTTATGAGCAAAAAAATTAGTATTTAAATTGAATAAGAATTGACTTACCAAACCAACAAGCAGGAAAAATACTAAGAACGTTCGCCCCAGCACAGTTTCACAGTAGACATCTCCATAGCCCACCGTTGACATAGTAACAATTAGAAAATAAACGCACGTCCAATATGATAACGGTTGTGAATTATCGAAATCCAATGGATCGCCAGAATTTTCCAGCTACAAATACAAATCACCAAATATTAACAATGCAAACATGGTTTCGAACCATCGATTCAAGTCAATGTATGTATACAATGCAAATATGAATATTGAATTACATGGCGGGGGGGTCAAAAATGGGCCGAACCCATATAATTTTACAAATTAATTGAAATGAACGATTTATTATACGAAGGCTACAATTAATCTCAGCTTACCAAGTGTATTATTCCGGCCGCTGTTAACCAAACTGATATAAATATTGAAACTAGCTGCGCCAGTCGTATCGAACTTGATGTTTTTAGTACATTTAAATATTGTAATATATCGGGAACGGTCATGAGTCGCAGCGCTCTCAGGAAACGAAGACCTAGATTCAAATTGGCATCCAATATGGAATCGAATAGAGGCGATTGGTTTATTTTATGGGAAAAAAAACCAGGACATAGAGGGGGAGGGACAGAGAGAGGAGATTGAACAAACGATTTCGTTATTACAATATAAAATCCCACTTTATAGCAATTGCTGGCTACTTACCGATCCATGTTCGCTGTAAATATATTGATACAAAGGACGGGGGTATTGTAAAATAATCTACGAAGCTATACATTTCTAACATAAACCATAGTTTATCGGATGCTGCTATGAACTGTTCCACGTCGACGACAACGACGATGACGACGACGATAATCCCAATTGGGCCAATGAAACAAAGAAAATGTAGAATGGAGAGAAAAAAAAGAAAAAGCCATTCGATAAATTCAATTGAATTCGGTCTCCGTTCAATTTCATACTTACTCGTATAAAAAAGTAAACCATAAAAAATATATTGAATGCAAGATCGATTTGTTGTGTGATATTTTCGCTAAACCGGACGCACATCTCAACATATTTATTCGATGCATCAACAAAATATATAATAAGCGATGCAATACTTAATATAAAAACGAGCACCACCTGAAACGACAGACAAAAAAAAAACAATATAAAGTCCAACATTCCAGCTATTGTCGTCTCTCAGCTATAAACAAAAAAAAATATTTTTATATATACACGCGAAAAGCAAAGCGATTTGCCATTTGTCTTGTGATCAATGCAATTGTTGTTGTAGCATCACACCGACATGAGGTTGATGCTAAATAAATCGTAAGTTACCATCGAAAAATGCCTTGTTTTGTGTGTTTTTAAAAAGATTCAGTTCGATAAATTTATGACGATAAATGTCACGTGAGCGTTCATGGTAATAAATAACATATCCATTTGTAGGCTATCAAAGCAGAGTAAAAGCGGTGACCGGATGAATGTGTTTGCTACTAGATTTGTTTGATTCTTATTTTGCGTTATTTTGTATGATGTTTTTTTTGCACTCTCTCCTTCTCACTTTCGTTTGTGTCGCTTTCTACTTGTTTCAGAAATACGCATTTACAAATATGTGCGTTGTCGCATGCGACACATACAAAAAATCCTGATCACGAGCCAAAAATATAGTGGAATTGGTAGCGAGAAAAAAAAAAGGTGACAAGTCGCGACCAAGCGGTACAGAAAATACATTTTTGCCAGCGTATTTAATCATGTTCAATTAGAATGTGAAAGTCAATGGAAACCTCATTTTGTTTTTATTACATTTGGTCCGAACCGGGTAAAAAGAATCTCAAAATATATCGCACAAAATATGCATAGAGAAGGATTTATTAATATTCGTAATTTACTAGCCACCGTCATTTATTTATTTCTCTGCATTTTTTGGTTTGCTTTGTTTACTTTCAAAACAACTTATCATCGTTTTTCATCGTTTGAATTCAAGAAAAACATGGGTCTGTCGCACATAGTTTCAACTGAATTTCGAATTTAGGTGAATGTCATAATTCCCAGCATGGTTGATTAAATGAAGTATTTTCTGAAACATGTGCACACCACTTTTATATCGGTCATTGCAGTAAACATAATTCATTGCATACTACATACAGACTGTATTCATTGTGAAAATTGAGTGTTTTTCGAATTTTATGTTTAATCATCGATATCCCATTCATTTAATAAACGGTATCAGAAAAGAATGAAACGGGAAATGAAAGAGAGAGAGAGAGAGCGAGAGAGAGAGAGAAATCGAATGGGCCTATAATAAAATATGGTGTCAAATTCCATCTTAATGGAGCGCACCGTACTGAGGAAAGCGATATATAAACGGGGAAATCCTTATGTACTCAAGTAAAATAAAAGTCAAGACACATAGCGTATATTCGATGTCTAGGAAACTACGATGTATGGTTTCTCATGTGCATTTTAGGTGGTTGGCTTTCTTCATCTATATAGGAGGCCAAGTGAAATTGTGTCTTTGAAAGTGACACGCGCAATTTCAACAACAATCAATGAATATGCTACCACGATGGTAATTTCCATCGACAAGAAAATACCATAAAAAACTGTAGTGAGTTGTTGAATGTGAAGCCATGGCAATAAAATTGGCTATTTTTGTTTTCCAGGATTTTTTTTTCTTTCCACTTTTCACTTATAGCTTATTCGTAAAATCGTTCAATTCTCTCTGGCAATGTGTCATTCATCTGTCAACACATAGCATCAAGCGCATATATCAATGCATATATAGAAATGAATATGTGCCAATGTATGACCGTGAGTGGTTTGTTTACAGGTTCAGTGGCTGCCATTGTTCGATTTTGGTTTTATCTATTGCCCTTCCGAATGTCTTCTGCAAAACTTTTATCCTCCAACATTGTGTTTCAATTTTCGGAATGCCAAAAAGTGATATAAAATCAAAGAGAGTGGACGAGAGAGACAGACACGTAAAATCAATTGGAGAGCAATAAGATTTTCGTATTTTCAAGATTCAACCTCGATTGATATATTTGATGTACACAAAAAAATCCATTTAATTTGATTGGATGTGAATGGATACATTCGATTTATTATAATCAAAGTCCTTTGTTTTCGCATTTCCGTTTGAATCAATCAAATTGCGAACAATTGCGATTAAATGCGATGGAAAATTGACCCCAAAACTGATGAACTCGCTGAATTCGTTCACTTTTTCTATTCATCTTCTTTTTTGTCTTCATCTGTGAAGATGTCAAGCGATTTTATTATCATGATTTTTATTGATTTCTATAGCTCCAGTTTTATGTCATCTATTTTTGCTTTTCTATTTATCTAGGAATCTCTTTCATTCTCTCGTTGAATTATGTCGAGTTCAAGGAAGTACACTAGTTTATACATAAATATAGTTTTACCGAAACTGCAGCAACGAATAGAATATGTAGACGCATAAACGCAGTTATCTAGTTGCTTCATGTATTTATAAAGATGCTGCCAGCATCAGCAGTACAACCAAAAAAGATATCGTCAACAAAGTTTAAAAATAATTGTGTAAATTACATCTATAAAAATGTACGCTATGTGCATCTCAAGCATTCTGTGTGACACACGCGTTTACCGAAGATCAGTATCAAATCAAAAAAAATCACCAACGACAACACCATCAAACGAGAGAGAGAGAGAGAGAGAGAGAGAGAGAGAGAGAGAAAAGCACACAAATTTGCGCGCCACACTAATAACGATTGAATAGATCGAAGACGCACAACACGACATGCAATCACCAGGCGACATGATATGTAAGTGTGTGTGTGTGTGTCGTTCATTCGCACGAATGTCACATTAATATAGCATATCGTACGTGTATGTAAATAAAATCGCGTCATGCATGAAAGTAGTCATATAACGGCAATCGAGTAATCGACTGTAAACGAAATCACTGCTCGAGAGATGAGCGCTGACTACAATCACCAATTGGTTTCATCCACGCATACATTCATCGGCTAATAATAAAAAAGTGATTTTCCGTAGTTTCAATGTGACTGCTTTTCATTTTCACTTTCTTTCTCTCGTTCTCTTTCTCTATTTTGCTTTGTTCTTATTACTCTAACGATTTTCGTGTAAAAAAAATCAACTTGTCTTTTCGTCTCATTGTGAATTGAACTATTTTTATAATTAGCTATATATTTTTTTGGCTATTCTTTGTCGCCTGCACGTTTTGTTTACAAGATGTAGTAAAACAAGCAATGTACAAGCGAAATCAGCGAACAAGCAAAAAAAACCGAAAATGTGACGAGATCGAGCATGGAACACACGGTCGATTGAAATGTTCAAGAATTGTATGCGAAATAAGAAGGCGCGATCAAGCGCGCACAAGTATGAACGAAATGAAAGAGTGAAATCAATTAAACAAATTTGCTTAATTGCTTGCCATGAGCACTTTTAGCTTGATTACTTGGCGAATTGCATGCATTCGAAATGCAATAAAATGAATGCTGTCTTCACCTTTTCCATCAGAAATCGTCTAAATGTTCATATTCACCGTTTCAGTTTGTTTGTTTGTTTTTGACTAAAGATAGCAGCACATTTCTGGAAAATTTGCGAATAATTAAGCATTTCCTAGAGAAACTAGAACACTTTATTCAATTGAGAAAAATGTGCGCGTATCGTATTTGTTCTATGCATAGGGTATTTGGTTGTGATATGTTGCCAAAATTCGACGAATTTTACAAATTGTAACACTGCAAGACACAAATTCCAATTGAAAACAGCAATTGCACGTGGCGCAACAAATCGTTGGAAAATTCAAATTAGATTAAGCGCCTCGAATAAAAACAAATTCGAACAATTGCGCAACGAATAAGGAACGTTCACAGTGCTATACCAAATTGCACTTAATGGAAGAATAATGGTTTGATGAAAACTGGTCGAAATCTATTTGCTCGCAAACAAGAGGCGAATATTAAACAATCGGATGTGACATTCTGAATAATTTCATTAACATTCAAACTTAAGTCGAACAACTGAAAATCCATCGAAAATATTAAACTCGAACAATTGAATTAAATTCCATTTTTCAACTGAAATTGTTGTACATCGGTATTTTACGAGGCAGATGCAGATATATTTACCATTCCATGTGTTCTATTTACAAAATTTCACACGATTCATAGGTTTTTGATCGCCAAATTCGAATCTAAATGCATGCAGTTGTGAAGTGGTTGAACTTTACATTTGTGAGACAATAATACAGCAATTTGTAGTTGAAATATGTGTGCGTCATGTTTTTGGAGTATTCATATTATTGTCGTTTGATATACAAAATTATGAAACGCAACATATCAAATTTGTTCCTCAACCAGTCAAACCATCAAATCATTTGGACCACATTTCACAAGTTCGGTTTGACATTCCGGATAATCAACTTATGTGGCTGCTATGTAATGACATGATCTAAGATTATGAGAAGAAGAATAAAAAACAAACTTTGAATCAAATCAAGACGGACACATTTTCGGAGATAATTTCCCTCTAGATGAATTCCATGAGTTTTTCCATTATGGAAATGTGTTGAACAAATTGAAGAAGAAATGAAAAAGAAGAAGAAGAAGAAATATTGTGCTGTGTCATTAGTTTTGCCTCGTCAATATATATATATATAATATATTATCGTCGACGATGTAGCCTGGATTACATTTTCTGTTTGGCATTTTCTTCTTCTTCTTCTTCTTCTTATTCTTATTCTTGTTTTATGTCCGTTTATATTTTATCCATTGCGTGGTAATGAATAAAAATAGAAAGTTTTACTAGTCCATGGGCAAAGGCGATTGTTGAACGGACGGTTCGTGTGTAAGCGCATTACTTTTCGCCATACATGTTATGTATATGTGAGGCAGAGTGGTTGATAAATGCCAAAGTATTGTGCATAGAAAATGAAAAAAAAAAAAAAAAAAAAAAAAAAACTGAAACGAGTTAGAACTAAGAATGTAACTTAGTGAAATGCCTCGCTGTGATTGAGTTTTTATTGCTTGCGTTTGGCACACCATTATTGTTTCTTACTCTTTTTTTTCGACCCATGCGTTAATGCCTACTCGATAAATTGAATATTCTGCATTTGACATTAATGTATGCAAACTGAATGAGTAACGGGGAAAAAGGTGAAAAAAACAAAACGAAATAGAACGAGTTCACACAAGCACAAGCTCTCGTTCATGCGATGAACGTCGAGGAATGTATAACATGTGAATGTGTATTTCTAGCAATTTACGTTGTTTCGATGTGTTATACGTATAATGAAAGCAATAACAAAAAATAGTGTACGATGTTGTGTGCACACATACCAAAATTCTGCCGGTTGTTGTTTGCCCCGATATCAGTTCGCCGGCCCAATCTTTGGCTTCGGTCATGAAGGTGCCCTCGAACTCCTGCTTCCCCTGCCTATTGGCTTTCTGCTCCTTCTGTTTCGGGTCATTTGGTGATAATTCTGGCTCCTTACGACAACACAAAAAAGCAAAGGCACGCCACAGCAAAACGACCGTAAGACCAGCCAAGAATGTGAAGATGCTCGACAACAGAAAACACCACCATTTTCTTTCAGTCAAACATTTTTCTTCTTCGCCTAGATCAGAAATACTGGCTGCTGTTGTTACGTATGCTGATAGTTTTAAAGTGAGAGCAAATATAAAGATAAGATGAATTTTGATTAAATAAATTTCAATATTTCCAATTTATGATATTTTCATTTTCTCAAACCAACATCAATGAATGGTAAAACAATGAATTTTTTAATGCTATTTTTTTTAATAAAGACTATTTTAGAATAGAAAAATTGAATAAAAGCCGAAACTGAGAAAATGGGCTTGATATAGAAAAACTAAAACAATTGTACACTTTGAACTTACCTCTTGTGGTTGAATCAATTGATATTGTTTGCGACATCCCCTATTCAGGTGCACCGCAAGCAAAGCAAACAAATATCCATTGAGTGATGATTTTCGCTAATATGAGTATATATAGTTTTGTGTTTTGTTTCGATTTGGTTTTTGTAAATTTTTTGCGACCCTTGTTGGCTATAATATCACAAAAAAAAAATAGAAAAATACCACCAACCGTACACCAGTAGTAATACAAAGAAAAATCGATTTCCAACCGAATAGAAAAATGGGACAAAACAGTTGTCGATATAACAAAACGATGAACCAAATGTGACAAACGTACTTTTCAGCTAAGGTAGGCTGTTAATAATTTAACATCGAATTTATCGGCTTCGACATCGATTAGAAAATAGATAAATTGTAACTATATCTTATTTATTCGGTAGATTGTAAATGTTTAAAACAAACAACAAGAAAAACAGACCGATTATTACATATATATATATATATATATATAGACAGAACCGTGTGGTGACAGTTAATACGACTGAAATCCATTTTAATATTTCATATTTATGATCCTGTGTGCTTGTAATACTCATTGTATACGTATAGGTATTCGCGGTGCGGCCAGGACGCATACACAAGTGACAAACACAAATTCTGTATGTGAAAGACTGTCGAAAAAAGTTCACTTTCTCTCTCTCTCTCACTCGCTTGCTCGTTCATTTTTGGAAAGACAAAATATACTATATAGTATTTAAAAAAAGGATAAAATGTGCTATAGCAGCTGAGAATGTAAATGAACTTTTGGTAGGTGCTACACCCACCCGATTTCGAAGTAGTGCAACGATGTACGTTTGACACGTACGTGACATACACAGAGAGAGATATGTTCTATAGTCTGTAGAAACCTACAGTAAAGAATTATTTTTTCCCTATATATGGGAAATTGGTAAAATCAATAGTTCAGAAGACTTCATGATTTGATGACTGAAAACGACATGATTTCAACATTTTGAGTATTAAGGTGTCATGAACTTTGCATTAAGGATTTGATTTTTTTTTATCTCATTTTTTTCTCTTAGCGCACGAACGAATCCGAATTTCTTTCTCTTTCTGCATGCAATCTTCACGATAATACAAAAATTATTTTAAAAGAAAAAGTAAAGCGTATGAGAAATAAAAGCTACAAGCACATTTCTAATAGCATTTCGCCGTTGGGCTACTTTTTCAACTGAACCAATCAATCTGGAACAGAACATTTTTGTGAGTCAAACAAAATGTAGAAAATTATAAAGAAATAGAAATTGAATAGGAGAGATAGACAGATGGAGAGAATAAAAATACAAAGTAAATTGCGTATTTTTTGCCGATGTCTTTTTTTATTTCTTTTTTTCCTTTTTGCCGTTTGTTTTGATTATTGTCTTGCAGAGAATGTGATTTTTCTTGTGCGATTCTGTTTCAACTTTAACACAGTTGCCCCATTTTTCTTATGAGGATTTTTTTGTTGTAGCTGTGTGTATGTGTGTTTCCTCTCGCTCCGTAGCTTTCGCTCTCTTTGGTTATATTTCGATTTGCTATGTATGTTTTTCACTGGTGTACACGGTTGTTGGTATTTCTCAGTATGCAATTCTGTATAATGGTCGTACCTAGTAAACGCTACGAAACCGTAACACTCCAGGGCTGCCAACGTTCACTTAAAATACACATCAAATAATACCATCTACATAGGTCACTATACTCTATTTGAGGCACAGGGAACGAACTTTTTTATACTATATACATTTAGATACGTATGTATATATATAATCGAACGAACGGCAAAGTATGTTGTGATATATGATGATCCGAGTCACAAACAAAAGTGATACAAACGCACAGACACAGACACACAAACACCAAAAGCACACAAATACACACACGAACGATGAAAGTGAGATAGACCAAGATCTCTTTCTGTGCTATCTATTCACTTAGCTTTATGTGCGAACCGAATGGTTTTTAGACTCTCGTTCTGTCGTTTTTGCACTTTTTTTCGATTCTGTTGAAATTTTCGTTTCGGATATATATTTTCACTTCGGGAATTGAAATGAAAAATTTCGGATCGTATTAAACGTAATTTATGCGTTGTGCTTGTTAGATGTATATATCGAAATATTTAGCGACACTTTCTCTTTTATTTTTATTTTCAAATGATTTTCATTTATAAAAATTCAAATACTCACGCACACACTGTGCCTTTTCTATCTCTTTCGTTTTCTTCCTTTTTGCTAAATTTCTAATTTTCGTTCGATTGGTGTTGCTTACTGATGATCTTTTTTCGGTTTAAAACACAGGGCAATAATACACAATTGAATAAATTGAATTTCAAACAGCAAGCTCTCACATTTGGAAGAATTTCTTTTTACGTTAGAAAAATAATAAATTTTTCTTTGCTGTTTTGTTTCATAAATTCTGTTTTATTTGTGTGGTGGTAATACTACGATAACAACTCGACGGATTATAAATCGCGTTTAAATTTCGTTCGCTTTTTTTATTGTTGTTATTGTGGTGTTTTTTTTTTTTAATTTTACTTTTCGCTAAAAATTTACGTGAATGTTGAATAACTTTTAAAGAAAGCGAATTAAGCACACGATTTTATTCGATTCATTAATTAAATTCCACCGTTTTCGGGTTTTTGCTTATTTTCTCCGTAATCTCTTGTTTTCCTTTTCGATTCCTTTCCTTTAATTTATATATATATAGAGAGAGAGTAATTAGTATAACGAGCTAAAGAAGAGACACACACTTTCGCGAACCATCTGCTGCCAAGTCGAATACAATTCTAACATGAGTTTCGAGTAACGAATTAAAAAAGTGTACGCGCGCGATGTAGCTACACGGGAATCGATACAGAATAAAGTATTTTTCTAATGCGACGGCGCATAAATCAGAACTTTTACACGGAGGGCTGCTGCTGCTGTTGTTGTACATGCAGTTTGAATGCTTTTCGTACGCAAATACAATCACATGGATTTGCAAAATACAGTATATACACACAAACACTTTAACACGCAGAACACACCATTGGTATGCATGTGCACGCACATCGCAACTACATTCACACATTTTGTGTTTTGTTTTCTTTGACTTTCACATAGCTTTTATTCTTTTCAGCAATGAGAGTCAGTGCAGTGTGATTCTATTTTATTTTTCTTTCGTTTTCCCAATCTTCATTGTATCTGCGAAAACTTTACCTTCTATATCTAAGCCATGTGATTTTAATTATGCAAATTTTTTTGCATCCTTTGATTCATACTATTCAACTTTGAATAATTGTTTATGCATGGCGGGGTTCCTTTTATATATTTTTGAAATAGTTTGAAAAGTTTTTAGTTCACACGAAGGGGAAGTGAGGATTAAACTCGATTTATATACACACATACTTGGACGCAAACATAACAATGTGCTGAATGGCATGGCAAGCAAAAGCTAGTAGCGGATTGAAGTAGACTGTGTGTCTCTTATGCCACACGCACGTACATACACTTATATATTTAAGCGTTCATGCGATGCTTATACGAATATAATAAAAATGTGCTTCCAAGCTTGATTATACACCGTTGAAAACATCAAAAGCACCGAATACACTTTTTATCGGTCACATGAATAGATTTTGGTTCGATTATATTGAATAGCATTTACGAGCGTCAATAACTAAATTTATGTCGATCACACTCAATTTGGGAGAGCGAACAAGAGAGATGAAGGAGACTGATTGAGTTGAAGAGAACTAGATTTTGTAAATAAAAAAGGCGCCAGCTGTGCTTTTTATTGTACCTTGAATTTATTTCAGTTCAAATAACTTGTGTATGCATTCAACGTGCGTTATTTCATACGAATTTGTTAAAAATAAAAAAAGATAGAAGAGAAAGAAAAACACGCTAAATTCTATTTTCGAAAATAAAGAAAAAGGGCAGAATAAGCAACGACAAACTTAAAATAATGTCAAATTAATTTTAACGAGTGCATAAATTACTTCAGATTTGTTCATTAAAATGGTCTATGAGATAACTAACTTATAATAATAATGATAATAAATGAAACTGAAACAATGAACCGCCGAAAACAGGCATTCAGAAATGAAATGACATGTATACTATATATGACAATGTGGTAAACAATGAGAAATGAATAATGGCCCATTATTATTCCAATGTTGGTTGAAAATGATTTAGTATTTATTGGGCGGCCGTCGGAACAATCTGCAAAATTACTTTGCGCTTTGCATCGTAGGCATAGCCATGCTGTTTGAAAATGCTGCTTTCATAGAAATCTTTGAAATTGAAAATGTTGATGGCTTTTGCGCGCTCGGTTAAATCCTTTTCAATGACCTCAACGTGAGTGGCAGATGGTCCGTCTCTCGCACGAATATATGCCAATTGTTCCAATGTTAATTGACGCAAAATAAAGTATAACAATTCCGAGTGATCCTTTTGGAATGATAAGTATTTTTGGAACGATGCTCGCATCTTTTTCATTACACTGAACTTTTGTGCTTCGACGAAACTTTCCAACATCATTCGAATGGCCATGTTCACATCAACCTCTTGAACAGAATCACGCAAATGCATTCGTGCATGTGCCTCTGACATACGAATTACACTTTCAATATGACGAACCGTTATCGGTAAACTACCAGTGGCCTGTGATTCTTGACGCAATTGTGAATACATTTTTGCAATTTTGTCTTGGTCCATGTTCTGAAAAACCGTAAGATTACAATTTTAGAAATATAATTTTTGGAAAAATAAATATTTAAGAATAAAGAGCCTACCGTCAGTTTTGGGCGCACATTGACTTTTGAATAAACAATGTACTTTTTGAGCAAATCTTGTGGAATTTCGAGTTCGTTTTGTGATTGTTGTGTGTTAAGTTGATTTGCTTCGGCAAAATTTGGATGATGCTTTTGATGTGATTTAATGACGAATTCGGCCAATTTTTGATCTTGCATCGGATCAAATTCATCTTTGACAACGCACAAAATATCAAAACGTGATAAAATCGGTTCAGATAAATTCACATTTTCAGAGAATGTCATACTCGAATCGTACCGACCACCAATTGGATTGGCAGCTGCAATGACCGCACAACGTGCTTGAAGCGATGTTACCAGACCAGCTTTTGAAATGGAAATCGATTGTTGTTCCATTGCTTCATGAATTGAAGTACGATCTTGATCGTTCATTTTATCGAATTCATCTGCGAAGTAAGTAAGTCGAATTGTTAAAGTTTTCATTTCTTGACATTTGTTTTAACATCACTATAAAAAATACATACCAATTAAACAAACACCTTGATCGGCAAGTACAAGAGCACCAGCTTCCAATGTCCATTCTTTTGAGACGGGATTACGTCGAACGTATGCCGTTAAACCGACCGCACTGGCACCTTGACCAGTTGTGAATACAGCACGCGGTGCAATCTTTTCGGTATATTTCAAAAATTGTGATTTGGCCGTACCTAAATTGGGCGAATACGCGATATTTTCAACAGTGTTAGTAAAAATGAAACGAATTTTGAAATTAATTCGTGTGTCTGTGTGTTTAATCATATTACCTGGATCGCCCATAATCAATACGTTGATATCGCCTCTGACACGATGTTTGTCGCCCGGATTTTTAGATTCACCACCAAACAACGACAATGCCAATGCACGTTTGATAAAATCATGACCATAAATAGATGGAGCCATACTGGTGATAATTCGGTCACTGATACGTGGATCTTTGCTCAATTTTTGAATGGTTGCAATGTCTTCATCAGTCAACGATGATACCACTTGTTTGCTGTCCTTAACGACAATATGATTGGCCATAATGACGGTGGCAAACACTGGAAAACCATGTTCGGTATTCAAAGAACCATCGTAATTGTTTGTATAAACGCCGGTTACTTCAATTTCATCGCCCGGTTTGCACATGTCGCATAAATCAGACAATAAAATACAATCTTTGCTACGTGGAATACGACCAGCTGGAATACGGCCAGGTGATTCTTGCATTGTAATTTTCTGATAATTACGATACACCGTTTGTTCCATATTTATTGAAAATGGGCCGCTACTTTGACACTCTGGACATGATCCCGGTTTGGTTTCGGTGTCTTGTGATTGTACAAATGGACCAAGAATGTAGCCACATTTCACACAATCGTATTTGATGACTGACAATTGTGGCATTACGCCGGTTGTTGCTGTAACAACGCCCAACGTTCGAACCAATTGATTTAAATGCAATTTCCGGAATGTTCGGAGCTCTTCGATCAATGGCAATTCCGAAATACGAACATGAATGTCACTGGTAACACGATCATAAGTTGGAAAAATGCTGAGCACCATATCTTTGGCGACACCATCAAAAATTTCCAACATTTGAAATGGTGCTTCAGGCAAGAAATAAGCAAGAACATGCTCTTTACTGGCCAAATCGGTGTAAGAAATAACAAAACTAGCACGATTTTGTTCACACATGCGACGAATCGCATCACGATACACATATTGACCTTTCTCATCAACAAATGTACGCAAAAAACTCTTGAAACGATTTGAGATTTCTGTGCGTGGTGCCAACATTGAAACCCATTCTTTTGTCGAATAACCTTTTGTGTCTTCCAAATTTTCGATGGATTCAATCATTTCAGCGTCTTCGGTATCAACTTCCATCGCTTTTTCGGCTGCCCGTCGTTTCAATCGCGGTATTTCATCTTCGTCATCACTTTGATCATAGACCAAATTACGTTCGTCGCGATGAATTCCCATTGCGCGATCGCGTTTGTTCATCTCTCTTTCGGCTGCACGTCGATCACCTTCAGATATATCACTGAAATCATCATCGTCCAATTGATCCATATCATAACGATCCAATTCCGGTCGTGGACGATAATCATTTTCCATGTTATCGCCAAACAATTCTTCGCCATCATCTTCTTCATCATCGTGACGCACCGTTGTATCGCCAAGAATTTCATCTTCGTTTTCAAACGGTTCGAAATCTTCCACTGGCGATGTCATCAAATTGCGAAGCAATTCACGACGCTCGGCTTCAATCGATGGTGGTGGTGAGCTTGGTGTATCCTAAAAATTAAAAATTAAAATCAATTCAATCTTTTTTCACTATTTTCACACGATTTTCAACTAATTGTAGAGCAAATGCAAAGTCTATATTCGTTTTTCATTTTACATCTTCGTTCCATGCATTAGCACTCATTTCTACGTTTATTTATTGTGATTTTTTTTAGACTTACACTCATTGTGTTTGGATTTTATGTGAACTTTTTCAACAAAACAAATAAAAATAAACCAATTTAAACGAATTTCTTTAAATTAAATTTTTAGCACACAGGTGAAGCGTTCAATATGCGACTCATGTATTGAAATAATGCTGTAAACTTGTCGATTGGCGCCAAAATGTGACAATACACATGAAATTACCGCCGATTTATTACGTTCGTGCTACTACTTCATTATTCCCTATTGGTAAAAAAAATGTGTTTGAAAATGGTCTATCTATGTAATGATGTATGTATGAGAGGGTTTTTAATAATTTTTCATTATTTTATTAAATTTCAGAAAAATATGTAAATATTTCTGATAATATAAATTTAAATGAAAATTATTGAAATGCCTACATTTCAATGTGAAAAGAGAATTCGTTGAATTCAATCGAATCGATCTGTCATAACAAACTCAGTTGTTATTCTAACCAAACAATTAATAGGTGCTGTAATTTAGAGTGCATAAGAAGAAAAGAATAAACATTAAAAAAAATGACAATTGTCCTTGGCGGTGGAATAAGCGGTTTATCGGCCGCATACTATTTACTCAAACAATCGAAAGTATCGCATGCTCCGAAATTGTTTGAAGCAAGTCACCGATTTGGTGGATGGATTAAAACTGATGTGTCATCAAATGATCGGAGAGTTCGTTTTGAATGCGGCCCAAGAACGATTCGACCAAAAGGTGTCAAAGGATTGAATACGCTTCAATTGTGTTCAGAGCTTGGTTTGAATAACGACGTATTGCCAATTAAATCATCGCATCCGGCGGCCAAAAATCGAATGTTGGTTGTCAATAATGAATTGTGTATGTTGCCATCAACGTTGGCTGGTGCATTTAAAACTCTTCCGCCATTCACACGACCATTAATTTATGGTTTTTATCATGATTTCAGGCATAAATACACAGACAAGCCATTAATGGACGATACCATTTACAATTTTACTGAACGTCGTTTTGGCAAGGAGATTGCCGATTACCTTATAAGTTCCATGATTTGTGGCATTTGTGCGGGCGATGCAAAAGAGATTAGTGTGAAATTTTTACTCAAAGATCTATTCGATTATGAACAGAAACATCAAAGTGTTTTAATGGGAATTTATAACAAAAGTCTAGAGAGAATATTACAGAAAAATGTCGCAACATCGCCAACAAATAGTGAACCAATTCAAAATTGTGAATTGGTTAAACAATCGATTACACAAAAATGGAGTATTTATTCAATGAATGATGGTTTGGAGAAATTGCCAAAAACATTATCGGACCATTTAAAATCAAACGGAGTGGAATTGAATACGAATGCAAAATGTGAAAATATTGAATTTGGAACGAATGGAGCAAATGTCACGATTAATGGCAAGAGCTATGAGACCGATCAATTGGTTAGCAGTTTGCCGGCTTTTGAACTTGGAAAATTGGTGAAAAAACAACATCCACAACTGGCTGATGAGTTGCTTGCTATTCCATATGTCGATGTGGCCGTTATAAATTTACAATATTCCGGAAATAAAAATTTACTGAAAACACCGGCCTTCGGATTTCTAGTTCCACCCGCACAGAATTTACCAATTTTGGGTGTACTCTTTGATAGTTGCTGTTTTGATATGGGCGAAAATACCGTATTGACGGTTATGATGGGCGGTAAATGGTTTCATGAACGTTTTGGCAACGGCAATGAACAGGATTTGTACGAAAAAGCAATTGAACAAATTCAACGAATTTTAAAAATTGACCAACGTCCCGATGCATTCAAAGTGCACATTTTGAGACAATGTATTCCACAATATATTGTTGGACATTTTGATCGAATTGATCGAATCATGCGATACATTGAACAAAATAAATTACCATTGAAAGTATGCGGAACAGCTTATGACGGTGTTGGTGTAAATGATGCAATTTATTCAGCCAAAATGGCAATCGATTCAATTAAAAAGTAATCGTTTCTTTTTTTCAATGTATTGGATAACATTTTAATATATAACATACATATTTATGAGTTTTTAAAGAAATAAAAATGAAATATATCACAATAGTTTATAGTATTTTTCTTTGAGTTTTTCTAATAAAAATTTTTGATAATGTGTTAATCCAGGTATTTTGGCCAATGTTGAAATGTCATTGTTGTAAAGCGAAGAGTATTGTTGACATTTACAGGCATCGATCACACTTTTAATCGCTTCTAATGTGTGTCTAGAATGCCTTTGATAGCATTCGTCTTGTTCATTGTGTTGATAACGGCCACCATTTGAAAAATATTCATACAATTTAACATTGGATGGTGATTGCCGTGCTGATGGATATTCCAACAATAAAATTAGTAAAATCAGTGTAATTTCATGTTTTTCCAGAATCTCTTCGTACAAATCTTCGACTTTTCGTTCACAAATGTCGTCACAGATTTCCGTGATTTTTTCCAATGCACTTTCGAAATTTCCACAGCGAATGCATTCATTTGCGGCCAAATCGATATCTTGCGCCCGATGGGCTGGCGACACAAAATTACTTGTCACCTCATAGTTTGGATTGATTTCTTTCATTTCACGAATAACAGCCGCTTTAATGGCAGATTCATCGTTCAGCTGCGTTATAACTCGATGATAACAACTCAATGCGCCTTGAGTGTACGGTTTTGTGTTACTTCGCAAACACAAACGATTCGCATCAGCTTCACGATAAGCACGAGCCGATTTTAATAGTAAATGTCTTTCAAATACTGGATTATTTAATGCTTTTTCACATTTTGATGCACCATCATAGCAGAGAGCCGCATATTCGAACATTCCACCATCCGAAAATTGAACGGCTAATCGTTGGAATTCTTCGGATACTTCGGATACATTTGGTGCAAATCGTCTAAATGTCAACAAAACAAATTGAGGGTGTAGACAATGAATTCGATTCATATAACAAAAACTTATAAAATACTTACTTGAACACAATTCGCTGAATTTTCTTTAATTTATTTGCCGTTTGTTCAAATTGTGTCAATAAATCGTTCGGAAAGTTTGACATTTTGTTTAAAATAAAAGAAATAAAAAGTTATCAGGCTTAATTTATTGTATTCAACAATTATACATATTTTCCATTCGTTTTATCCATCTGCTGTCATTTGACCAATCAAATTGTTGTACTAGAACGAGAGAATAATCTATATGTTTTTTTCTTCGTATTGTTTAATGTCATACACAAATGTTTGTTCTCCGTTCGTTTAGTATGCAATGCTCTTTGTACAAAACGAAATACTGAACGCTGAAGCTTAGTGTTTTTGGTCCTCGCGAATGAAATAATTGACCGGCATCGAATTAAATATCAAAAATGGGTGATGAAGAAGAACCAAAGGAGTATCGCTGGGAAACCGGCTACGAACGAACATGGTATGGTTTAAAAAAAATCCATTTAGTGTCCAATAAACGATTATTAATGATGAATGTAAATGTTCTAGGGAATCGATTAAAGAAGACGAAGAAGGACTGGTGGAAAGTGCCATTATAGAAATCATACAAAAAGCCAAACGAAAACGTCAACTCAAGAAACGAGGTCATCGGCGACTTGGAATGATGAGACACATTTATTTAGTTATCGACTGCTCGGAATCGATGGGTTTACCGGATTTAAAACCAACTCGTATGATTTGCACAGTAAAGGTATGCAAATGGTGTTGAAACTTTCACTAACAATTCCTACCAAGAACATTATCCATCTGCTTGATTTTAGCTTCTGGAAATATTTATCGAAGAATTTTTCGATCAAAATCCGATTTGTCAACTTGGAATCATTATGATGAAGGACAAACGTGCCGAAAAATTGTCCGATTTATCGGGCAGTGCTCGAAAGCATATTCGTTCATTGAAAGATTTGATTGTGTGCCCAGGTGAACCGTCACTCCAAAATGGTTTAGATTTAGCACGAAAATCATTGAAAATGTTGCCATCGCACGCTAGCCGGGAAATTGTTTGTATTATGAGTAGTCTGACAACGTGCGATCCCACCGATTTATTAGTTACAATAGATACTTTGAAAAAAGATGGAATTAGATGTAATATGTTGAGCTTGTCGGCTGAAATACGTGTTTGCCGTCACCTAACCGAACAAACAAATGGTAAGTGACACTTGGTGGCTCAACATTTTAGGCAGAAAAAGAAAATTGATTTTTCATATATATTCTTCTTCTTCTTCTTCTTCTTGAAACTATAGGCACTTATGCCGCCGTCTTAGATGGCGCACATTATCGCGATCAATTGATGCAGTACATCGATCCACCGTTGGCAAATCGAACACAAGAAAATTCACTCATCAAAATGGGATTCCCTCATGTACAGCACGAAGAAGGCAAAGATCCACCGTTAACAATGTGCATGTGTCACATTGACAATACAGATGAACCGAGTAAATTGTCAACGGGTGGTTTTAATTGTCCGCAATGTGCCAGTAAATATTGTGAATTACCACTTGAATGTCTATCGTGTGGACTAACATTGGTATCTGCACCGCATTTGGCTCGGTCATATCATCATTTGTTTCCAATTGCAAATTTTATTGAATGTCCATTCAATCAACAAACCGACAAATGTTATGCATGTCAAAAAATATTTACCGATGGCGCTGCCGATAAAACGATTTACCGATGCCAAACATGTAAAAAATATTTTTGCATGGATTGTGATATATTCATCCATGAAACATTACACACTTGCGTTGGCTGTGCCACAACCAAGTAAAACAATTGATGTGTAGCATTGCTCAATTTGAAGGACAATAAAAATGATTAAATTAAAATAAAGGAGCTTTTTTTGATTTGTCGATGTCTTAGTTTCGAAAGATAATTAAAATTAATTTATTTATTCTTGTTTTACTTCCGGTTATTTTCATTTTGGTTTTTTTTTATTCATTTTTCATTTCACTTCTTCTCACAGTTATGAAAAGAGTACATACATTCGGATTCTATATATAGTTTAAATACAATTTTCATTTTAGTTCTGATTTTCAACAACAAAATAATTTATTAAATAAGATTTGATGGTAATTTGTATGCAAAGCTTCATTTTTGATTCGCATTTTGGGTTTTCATTTCTTAGAGAATAATATGTGTATAAATAAATAGAGATCTTTTTGTTTTTAAGTACAATTGGTTTAGAAGGAGAAAACAGATTCATAGTAATATGTGTGTGATTGTTTAAATAATTTTCTGTTTGAAGGATAAATCAACAAATTACGCTACATATTATTGTTATTATTATTAATATTAATATTATCATTATTGGGTTCACTTTTTGAATGCATACATGGAACATCTGGGGAGGCATTGCACTATAATCTTTTGTTTTTGTGGTATGTCATTTTAATACGATTCTCATATTTATGATATGAAAAAGAAATACATAGAACTTGGAAATTTTCGTTTTTGTTCGCTTCAATCTACTAATTCATGAAATCTATTTACAAACTTACACTTCCAATTACACGAAAAATAAATGATATAAATAAATATGTATATATGTACAAAATAAATATTATTGCATGAATCTATTAACGATAGTTAATACTGTAATGAATTACCAAAAATCACTTCCGAAGCGGTTGTATGGATCAGATCAAATATTGATAATGTGATGTGGTTTTGATTCTAAAGCATGTGACATTTTCCAAATGTGAATCCTTACATCTACACATTTTCTAAATCGCCGTGCAAATCTTACAACACAATACAACAAAGAAAGATTCAAAACATCATCTTTATTTCATCTGCTAACCGTTAAAACGGTCAGCAGCTGAGATTAAATCGATGTTCTATGTTTTCACAGAACACAGTACACAGGACGAACAAATAAAAGAAAATCAAAAGATTACACTTTAGGCTATTCATATTGTGATGTTGCCATCGTTTGTTTGGCATTTTTATGAATGTTTTCGATCGTATAGCTTCACTTTGTCCGGTACTGCTGCTTTTTCTACAGGTATAATTTGATAAAGGTCATCAAGTGTTCGTATATAGACTAATTTACGCCAAAATTTCGAACTGATGAACGGTCTTGCCATCCAAACGACAGATTTTAGCCAAAATGTTGGATGAACCATATACAAATTCTTTAAGCTCTTTCTGATTCGTCGATCCAATAGATGATAGCATTTTTTAAGCCATGGCAATGGCGGCACCGTATGATTCGATCCACCGTGCAAATAAATCAAAATATAATCTTCAGTCACAAACTGGTCCAATGTTTTAATGACATACCTGAAAATGTGCGAGAAAAGAAAAAACCGACAAATCGGTGAAATGATGCTGTTTTGCATTTGTATGGATGGCAAGTGATCAAAAAATGTAAAATATGTATACTCACAAAAATAAATTTTCCATCACATAATGATAGTCGGCTCTTGATCGATCTGGTAGGTAGCATGCACTAAAAATAACGATGGCATTATGTCCCGGTGGTTTAATGTATCCACCATGCGATAGACATCGTTTGTATGGTTCAATCACTTTCATATCAATATCTCTTGTTTGACCATTTGGCAATGTGACCGAAATGCCAGACGTTTGCATAACATTTGCACTTACACTAGTTAAAACCGATTCATGATTCGATGCTGGTTGACTATTGCTTTTGGTTTCCTTAAAACTTAGACCATCCTCGTCTTCAATATCGTCATCATCAAAACTATTATTCGATATTGTTTCAACCGATGAGTCGTCATCTTCTTTGGTTGACATCAATTCAGTGGTCAATGGGATTTTTCGTTGGTTGCCCATTTTTGATGGCGTATTTATTGTTGTTTGTTTACCTGTGTTATAATTGGTTAATGTTACCGATTGAAATGTTGGCTCAACGGATGCCTGATATTGTGAAACATCTGGTTCCGATTCGCCACTGCTCAAATGTGATTTATCAGTAAATAGATGCTCTTTGGCTTTAGATGGCAAACATAATGTGTCAATGCGTTGGTGTTGTTGTTGTTGTTGTTGTTGCGTAGGAGACACATGCATTGGTGACTCACTTCTCGTATTTACAAATGAATTATTGCACGTTCCATCGAATGTGTTTGATGAATCGGGTGATAGATCATCATCATCATCGATGCCATCACTACAACCATTGCCACCGTTGCCGCTTTTCACCATCAACGGATGCATATCGACCAATGTCATGCCAATCCGTTGTTTTATTGAATTTGTATTGACTAGTATGCGATTGTCTAAGGAACTATCTTCAAATTTATTGTCATGCTGATCAGAATTGGAGTAGTTTCTATTCGATGTATGCGATTTTACATTACTTAGAGACGAATTACGGTCTGCAGCTAGTTGTGTTGTTGTTGTCATCGATGATGACTTCTTCGTCTTTGTCGTTGTTGGTATTTGGTTTATGCTGCCAATTTTCGATGTGGCCGAAAATCCAATCGAATCCGATGCAGCCGTTGAGTTCGTTTTCTGTTCCATTTCTGGTGATAAACCAAATGATTCCTGAGATATTGTTGTCTGTTCTGATATGTCCATTATATTATTTTCTGTTTCTGAGTTAGGGCTATCATCAATGTTTTGACTGCAAAACAAATACACACATAATAAACAAGACAATTAACACACTTTCTATTTCACTATTTCTATGTAGGATTTTTTTTTTCGTGAAATTAATAGACTTATAAAAAAAAGAAAATATCTCAATAACTACCTCATTTTTGCGTTGATTAAAATAAATGCAGCCAAGTTTTTTTTTGATTTTTGTATCAAAACATTATGATACACATTTACACACCGAGACTGATTTTCTCATAGAAAATCCATTTATTAATATCCTTTTGTATTGTAAATGTCAAACACACGAAGTAGTTCAATTCTATTATTTACTACATCTAATTAGTGTTGTACAAAAACCAAATGCATGTTTGATTTTATTGGCTGTAAACGAAAACAAAAAATAAAATAAAATAAATTTCTCAAAAATTCGAATTTTTTCGTTATTTGATTTTTTTTTTTCAATTTTTCATAGTTTTGTGAAAAATGAACAAACAATATAAAGTGCAACGTCGTGTCAAAATTTGAATAAATAATTGAAACGAATCAATATACGCTGTGAATGAAACGCATCCATTTGTTTGGCATTTGGACGCCATATTGATTTTTACGTTACTTCAACATAGTTTACGCATCAAAACTTCATAAAGAAAAAAAGATATATATTTTTCGTAAGCTTATTGTATTCTCATCATTTCCATTGATTTCATAAATTTATGGATTGAGTGTGTACGTTGTTTTCATTCTGTTGTAACAATAGAAACTATTTTGTATATAATATGGACCATCCAAGTCCGGCTAAACCAGATGCATCTGTCGAATTAACACCATCGACGACCGCAATCGATACGTCAAACGATACGAAGCGTCGAAGGTATAGGATAACATTCACAGAAATGCAAAATCAATTCTAATTATTATAATATCAATTTGAGCAAATATTTTATTTAATTTTGATTTTTTCTTGTGATACTAACAAATAAATTGTATATAGTTCATCTCGATCGATAAAAAGGAAGCGTTTTGATGATGAAATTGTTCAGTATAGCATTGGAGTACCATCGACACAAATAAATCGAATTGGTCGATCTCGAAGGCAATCCACAGCATCGGCTGCAAATACACTATCCACGAGTACAGTACCATCAACAATCTCTTCGCCACAAGCACATAAAATAAGCAACGAAACGGCTGTGACTGTGGCAACAATACCACAAACTACAACGATAACAGTACCGCCAGTAACAACAACAACAACGGCAACAACAGCAGCAGCAGTATCATCTGCATCAATAATAGCAGCAACATCACCAACGACAACAACAACTACACCAAGTGCCGAACCACCATTGATACGGGAACCAATCAAAAGTGAATCAGTGCAACAAAATAACACATCACCGATACAACAACAAGTGAATATTTGCACAACGCCAGTACCACTGACAACCGTTAATTCAACAATGATTCCACAAACACCATCGATACAAACAACGATACAAACAGTACCGTCGGCCGTTTCATCGCCAGCACCATGTAAGTTTATTATAATGATGTAATCGCACATTTATATTATTTAAATTCATTTGAATCCCTTGCATTTAAATTTTTTAGTGCCCGAAAAACGACGATCAGCTAAAACAATGTCAAGCTCGAAGAAAAATAAAAAACACAAAAAAGGCGAAGAAACGCAAAACAAGGGACTGGGACGATGGAAACCAATTGATGATTTATCATTGATTATCGGCATTCAACAAACGAACGATTTACGAATGGTTCATCAAGCTGTAAAATTTTCATGTAAATTCACATTTCAAGAGATGCAAAATCGTTGGTATTCATTGTTATATGATGAACCTATTTCACGCATTGCCGTTGCGGCGATGCGTAATTTACATCCAGAAGTGGTAGAGAGCGTACATGCAAAAGCATTGTATACAACACAAGAAGAAGAATTACTTGGCACCATTAAAAGTGTATGTTTTTTTTTCTTCTTCGTTCTTATAAGAAAAAGTTCCAATTGTGATTTATTGGTTTCTCTTTTTTTTATAGACCGATGCACCAAATCAAGAAACATTTCAACAATTACTTGACAAAAATGCGCATACATTTTATCCGGCACGAACGGCCAAAGCGCTGTGGAACCATTGGAATTTGATGAAACAATATATGCTATTGCCAGATCAACAAATCTTACCCAATAAAAATCCATTCACATTTTCCGCATTACCCGATGGTGATCCAAATATAAATTTTTCGGATCAAGAGGATAAATTGAACGATGCCGATTTGACTGAAGTACGAGATGAAGCGCTCGAATTAGAATTAGCATTGGCCGATCGCAAGTGTAAAAAGGAAATTCGTCATTTGGAGAATGAACTACCCAGATGGACGGTACTAGTCGATTCAATCACAGGCATTGGCATCCATCCTGAATTTGATAATCATACATTGGCCGTATTGCGGGGTCGTCTTGTCCGTTATTTAATGCGATCTAGAGAAGTAAGCTATTGATGGACAAATGCATTTTATTTAGTTGTAACAATAACACTGATATTCATTATTTATTCAGATAACACTGGGCAGAAAGTCAGAATATGATAATGTCGATGTTGATTTACTGTTGGAGGGTCCAGCTCAAAAAGTGTCACGTCGACAAGGCACTATTAAATTACGAAGCAACGGTGATTTTTTCATAACAAACGAAGGAAAACGGCCACTTTTCATCGATGGCGTACCATTATTGAATGGCAACAAAACGAAACTTAATAACAACTGTACCATCGAAGTAAGTGTCACATTTATTGAATATTTGATAGACACATGTGTCTTATTAATCTGTCAAAATGTAATATATTCACAGATTGCTGGACTTCGTGTTGTATTCATGATAAATGTTGAGTTGATCAATGCGATTCGGCAGGAGAGCGCCAAAATGAACGGAGCATTAAATTAGGATTAATGATTTTCTGTATGAAGAAAAAAAAAAGAATTAAAAAAACAATTTTTTTGTTTCGAATTTATAAATAATATATAACAAGAGTGTTTGTTATATAACAAGAGTGTTTACAAAAGCAAATAAATGCAAACAATGTAGATAGAAAGTTTTTTTTTTTCAATACCTTATAGATACCATAGAAAACAAAAATTTCTTGACGTATTCAATTTTAACGATGATTCATTAATATTTATTCGTAAATAAATGTTTAATAGATTCGTATCTAATCGATTGGAATCTGTTATTTTACTCTATTTTGTTTTTTGCTGACGTCAGCGCCATCTCTGCCGCATGTTCATGTTATTTCATCATAATTTATATGAATTTCTCACTCATACATGCAAACATCATGCTCAGAAGAAAGAAAAAAAAAACCAAAGAGAAAAGCACATTGTTTCATGCTTTGTGTGAACCATTTTCCATGTGTGTGCAGTAGTAGATTGAGTTTCGAAGCGAACGCATGCATTTCAAGTTTTGATTATATATATTTTTGAATAAGAACTATAGACTACACATTGATAGATTATTTTGACATATACATTTTTGCTATTTTTACACATTTCCATACCGAATTCATGCATACAGCTTATTTTTTTCGTCTTCTGTCGGAAACTTAAACATTCTGAATCGCATCGATCGAAACATAACTGAAAGTGAACGATTGTCAGAAGAAGTATAAATTAAATTACTGGGAAAATCCAAATCGGCAGACAAATTATGATTTCACACAAATTTGTGTGAAACGAGACGAGAGCGGGAGATAGAGCAAAAGAGCGAATGGGTTAAGAATTCATATTGTGTACAGTTTTCGGCAAATCATTCGATGTGGAAATTTTGTTGGGAGAGGTAAAATTGTGACAGATAAACAGACATTGAGAGAGATAATTAGAAATGTTCATGTAGTGTAATGTCAACAACAAATTAAATTGAATGCGAATGATTTGTGCAAGGCAAAAATAGTGAATTGAGCAGACGAATTTTGTCAAAATACGTTGGTGGTGGAAACGAGAGAGCACAACAATCTTGAAATTCGATTCACCGAAATTGGCCATACAAAATCATACACAGAGAGCGTAGAATAGAGTGTGCGTTTATTTGTCTCTGTGTGTGCAAGACAGTGGGCTTCGTTGCCGCCAAGATATCGAAAGCCAAAACAACAACCTTTTTGTCTGCACTGTTTAATAGAGGTGAGCATTTTTTTTATATACATATTTGTTGCTTCACACAGATGTTTTAGCATCATAAAAAAAAGTACAGATGAAAATGATAAACAATAGATAAAATAAATTTATTACTGTGCATATATGCATAAATTTGAACAGTGCCATATTTCACATTGTTTAAAAAAAATCCAACAGACACCAAGTTGGTTGAATCCCGTAATCGGAAAATCACATCGGAAATGGTGTGCTGGATGAATTCATTTTTTCAATCACTCTCACATAATTAACATTGTATCTCGCATAATCATTTGTGAAAATTTGATTAATTATTTTGTTTTCCTCATATTTTTTGCGGTAATATAGAGCGCTTATCTTTGCGGCTGCCTTTTTTACCCATTAATTTTATATGATAATAGTGTGTGCATGTGCATGGTGTCTAGGCGCTTATGTGTCAACTGACTCGTGCGAATCTGTATCGCATGATGCATTATGTTCGATTAACTGCAAAAATTGCTTGCAATTATCTTGGAAGGGAGAGGGAAGCTGGTTTGGCAGACAAAAAAAAACTTTTTATTGCGTACGCAAACGAATCATTCCCGTTTCGTTTTTGAAATTACCTATTTCGAGGTTTAATTTTTGAACGGTGTGTCGTTTCTTTTTTCTGTTAGTTTTCGTTTCTATTTTTTTACTTTCAAACGCCGAAAAATCGATGTGTTAGCTAAAGTGTGTTGCAAAACTTAAATTCAATCGAAAACCAAACGTACGAACCTTTTTTGTACGTTGATGACGTAGTTAAGTTTTATTTGAAAAAATAAAAACTACTATTTATTTGTAGTTCATTGCTCACCATTTTTTCTATCGTGAATGGATTACCGGTGATTACATTGTTTATTGCAGCGTTTAGCGATTAATTGTGCGCATGTTAGTGCTTTCGTTTAGATACTTTGAAAGAAAAAAAACCCTTGTTATGGTCACTTGTAAATACCACAATATTTTCGCTGAGCTCGTGGATTATCACTTGATAATTTTCATTGAATTTCCTTGCGCTGATAGATGCACACACACACATTCAATACACTATGTGTCACGAATTAAATTGTAATTACGAATGCCTTTTTTCTATTCACTTTTCATTGGAATAACATTTTTTTCATAGTTTGTTTTGGAAACTATGTTGAATGACTTTGAATGAAATAAAAATCAATTGCAAGTTCGTCACAAAATCGATTTTTCTGCAATTGAATTGAATTCATATATAGCAATCAGTATAGACATTACATTGTAAACATTTTGTACAATTTAACATAATATGATTAGAGTGAGACAAAAGAAGACACATTCATAACGCATTTCAATTGTTGATCATGTGCTTGTTCAATTTGAAAGAGCAAAATTGAGTTCCAAAACCAATTCAAACACAAACAAAATTCAAAAAATAATGCAAACAAATACGAATGAGACAAACAAAAAAAATGATGCAAAAACAAATTGATTTGCTTCAATCATTCATTCAAATTGCATCTGTTTTATTCATTTTGTCCGTATGCAATATAAACTCAATTTTACTCCGGAAACTCTGGATCTTACGTATAAATGTATGAGTGCGATATTTTTGTATGAAATGCAATTTTCAGTTGGCTTACGAAGTCTATCGAAAGCTCGGTGGGAAAATTCCAGTGAATAACAGGTGCGTTGGATGTTTATTCTAAAGGTCTAATGACCGCCTATAAATTCTCCAGCTATGGAAATAATTACATCGACACAATTACACAATAAAACAAAACGATGCACAAATCGAATGACACAAGGAGTCATATTTTCAAATTGAAATCATATTTTTCGTAATAAAGTTCAAATTGGAAGTGATTGGACAAATTCAATCATCTGAAATCCGATCAGGAAATCGAATATAGATAGATTGAATAGTTTTGATATCAGACTTAGTCACTTAAAATCAACCGCATGATTGATTTATTGTTTATTTCCGAGTTGGTTTCCTTTTTTTTCTTCTTATTTATAAGAAATGAACATTAAAAGTATTGGTTTGCTTGAGTATCAAATGACTTCTGACCAGAATAATTGTAAAATTTTACAGCATTTTTCCATGTTGGATTTAAAAATCAAAAATTAAATTAGTTGAGCGTTTTAATTTGAACATTTTCAAATGATTTGTGGTAAAATTTGTGGATTTTTCAATATTTTGCTCACAAAATCGGCGAGGCCAGTTGTGGAAAATCAGTTTCGTGGTTTAAACACTACTTAGAGCCTATGTTTATGAAAACTAAATCTGTGTGAAATGTATGTGTTCGAAATGGAAGTAAGAAAATATATAGCGTGCATTTTTCCGCATTTACATTCATTGAAATGTGAGTCTTCGGTTTGTAAAGAAAACATTGAACGGTCTTTTGATTTTTAGATAGAATTTCGATCAATTCGCCTTAAGGTGGATTGTGTGACTTTTTCATTTCTTTCAAACGCAATACAGTGTGTGTTTTGAATTTGAACGAGTTGCATATCATGTGGTAAAAGTTGTGTGTGTGTGTACACTTTTGTCACAAATTCCAATTGTAAATTGGCGTGGACGAGCGCACATAGGAAGCCACTTGTCCAGAGTGTCTATCTTATTTGCATATATTGTTATTTATATATGCGAAATTCGTCTCGATAGTTCATGATGTGGATGTCGTTGTGAAACGCGATCGAATAAATCACATACACTGAGGTTAACATTGGAACGCAGGCAACAGCTGTGTGTTTGTGATCGTGCGCGCGCGCGTTCCACTTGTCCATTCATTCAATCGGTCGAACCAGGCGAAGTCGAGCCTGCTTAGAATTCTTGAGTATGTTTCATGCGGTTATTGTGTGAGTTGTTTTTGGTGTGATAACGTTTTTATTTAACGTTTTTATTTGAAATCAGAGCTTGTTTGATGTTGTGCTTGATCAAACGAATAAATAATTTGTTTTTTTTCGGTACTATTATTTTCAGTTCATTCATTTGGTTCGAAATTTCCGGACGAGATTTGTCGTTGTGCTATACAAATATTTATTTTTAACACAAAATGATCAATATTTAGTAAAAAAATAGTAAATATTCGAAACGCCTTTGATTTGCTCTGGAAATTATTAATTTGAAAGCGAACGTAAATTAATCAATATGTCAATCAATCAAATTCTTTTTTTCTTTTCAGGCGTATAGAAAACATTGATTTTCTCTTTTGGTTTTCATGATCAAATTATAAATGAATTTTGTTTTTGGAGGCATTGCTGTTGTTGTTTTTGTTTTGATTCGCAAGTCGATTGTCGAATACAGAATTTTATCGGAAGCTCATCGAACATAGGAAAAAAAGAGAATAAAGATAATTAATCGATAATGAGCAATATTAATCGAATGATTATAGACCAGTCGAAGCAGTCGTTCAGATGCATTTGCGACGACTGAAATAGTGTGTCGCGCTCAGTTTCAATTCCAAAAAAAGGAGAGTTTCATTTTGTGTCATTTTGATTGAGAAAAACGTTTTGTTGTTGCTGTTGCTTTCGATATTCACTTCTCTCTCGTTCCGGCGCAACGGTAGATTTTTCTAAAATTAGCGTTTATCGGTTTATGTTAGAAAATGCGACAGATATTCCGCATCTAAAATATAATTTGATATATCACCGTCAACGGATTTTCTTCTACACATTGATTCGACTTTTCAAGAGAAAAAAAAAATCATTTTGAAAATAGCAGCATTTCGTTAGTCTCGACCAATTCCAAGTGTTTCACTGTTCTTGTTTTCGTTTGTTTCGATGTATGTGCACGTTCTGTTGAATTGACCTATTTTGAAGAAAAAAAAACCGAAATATATAGTACGATGATATACCAGCAAAGTATTTAGTGTCCGTGGACATGTGTTTCCGTGCGACACATGCATTTACAAATGTGAGAGCTAGAAATAGAGAGACCAACAACAACAAAAAATTGCCAAAGATCAAAAAAAGTATTTACCGGTTCATTGATAATTTTAAGTGATAATCAATTGAGTATTGTGATTAAAACTACATAACACCTACATACACATCAATTCGAGATGAATTTGTATTTAGTTTTGTTTTAATTTATCTCATTTTGTCGCGTCAATGAAATCGTTTCAATGGCCTTTAAATTATTTACATTGATTAATTACGCAAAATATACATTTACGCTGAGCAAAATAAGCGGCACAAGTTCCATTCAAAAAAGATCATATGAATCTTGATGTGTCTCTGGTGAAAACATCCGATTCTTTGTGGGCAGTTGGCGATAGTATGATCCCACGAAATTAGTAGACACATAAACTCGCCAAAACTAAATTCATTTCAACCTTAATTCATGCGAATTCTGTGCACACAGAAAAAAAAAATGTACCCGATGGTAGTTCAACTGAATCGCGAAGAATGTGTGTTTGTCATAAAAACACGAACCATATCATTTTATTTCATATATCAAATGTTGAAATACAGTAAAAACCGCATTAAACGAGCATTCATGTGACAAAACATTTTTTAATCGTAAGCAAACCTAAAAAGTAATTTGAGTAATTGCGTTGACGTTGTATATCTATCCCTTATCTTTTTGAGTTATTTCAAAAACACACACAGAGAGACATGCTCATCATTTGCATTTTTTTTTTGTAAAATTAACAGTCATCGGCAGATAATATAAATAAAAGATTTTTTCCACAAAAAAAAATTGTGGGCTTCAAATTAATAGTTTGTCGTAAAACTGCTGATGCACCAAAAATTCCGGCTGAAAATGTCGGCTGGCACCCCGATTAATCGTTTATTTATCACACTTACCCATTTCTCATTCGTACGTTCGCTTAAAAAAGTGTTGACTTGCTTGCATTTTGTGCGGTAAAAAATTCAGTCCGGTTTTCGCTTTCAATCGGTCACAAAGTGTATGAACGTGAATCGTTCGTGCTGTTTATTTCTTTTTTCATTTCTCTTCACACCTCGTTTAAACAATAAAATATGGTACTTGAGCATTAGCGATATAGGAAAAAAGAAGTATGTATACATCGAACTTATCAAACACTTTCAGTTTCAGTTTTGCTCGAATACATGGACTCATGAGCATATTATAGTGAAATGTTCGGTATTTGCTCTGTGCCGGCAGTTGAAATTGATGAAACCGATATTTAAAATGAAGTAGCAGCAATATTTTCCGCCACCGCTCACATCAAAATCCGTTTTTTAGCGAATTATTTCGAAAATAGTTGCGTTTCACGCGATTTAATCGAAATCATTTGTTCCGTCTAAACATTGAATTCATTATATATTCTTTGTTTGTGCGCACGAATCGACAAACAATAATAACAATAAGATTTGCAAAAAAAAATCGATTTTATATGTTTAGGCGGTGCTTTCGAGTGTGGAACTTTGTTTGGAATCGTTCTTCCTCGCAGGGCTCACATTTTTTAATCTATCGGAACAACAACAACAGCAACAAAACACATTTTTGCATACTATATTTACACCCAAAGTCCATTCAAACGAAAAAAAAAAAACTTTAGCTCGTTTGCAAATTCAAATCGTATGGAATTTGTTTGGCCTTCATTGATTTTTTCGTTTGTCTTCATCATGTTCAATCAGACTTAGAACAGTAAATCTAACATATTTATGGTATGAACATGCAAAATCTTGTTGCAATCGATAATTAGGGCCAAGCTCAAGCGATAGATAGTTTATTTTCTGAAACTGTGCAATTTTTTGTTTTGCCACAAATAAACATTGCATTTTGGTTCCGTATCATACACTTTTTGTTACACGGATGTATTTCTTGATAGAAAAATCAAATGAATCAAACAATAATTAGAAAAGGAAAGATTTTTTTTATTTTCTAATCAAACCACAGAATTCAATTAAAAATGCAATAAACAATTTGATGAAAATTCATTTGATTTCTTTGCAGGTCTACTAGTGCAGTGAATTGAATTATTTATAAGAGTATATTGAACGAGGGCCTTTGAAATTGTCGTTACATTGAACGCAAAGAGTAGCAACAATTGATAAATCGAGCAGTTCGATAAAATAAACCAATCGAATAATTTCCGTTTCAAAATTAGAAAATTGGTGCTGCTGACCTTAAAAAATTGTTTGGGGCAGCTTAAAAGTATTTTTTTCTTTAAATAGTAAAAGAAAACATAAATAGCAATGGCTAAGCTATTCCTTATAATAATTTGTGTGTGCACTGCTTGTGTACAGCATTTGGCATGGGCACAAATGGCTAGAAAAGAATCAGGACCACAACATAAGTGGATTGAACCAGATTTGCCGCAAAACCATAGACATGACATTGTATCGAGGCAACAGGGTAGTGAAACAATGCAGCAATCAATCTATGTTGCTAGTAATTTAGAATATGATAATCCACCCAAACGATATGGTAGCGATGAGCTTCAAGGTGCTGTAGGAAATAAGGTAAACCATATTGAAACTAATAGTCGTGTGCAGCGAAAAAAACGACATGCCGCCCATACTCATTCACATGCTGAGAATCTCGTCGAAATGAATCCAAATACAGATGCATTTATCCAAAAATTATTTAAAAAATTCACAAACGGTGATGGTGATACAATGAATCTCATACAATTTGAAAATATGATGAAAACACTGAATTTGAGTGATCTTATGGACGATACACAATTGAGCCAGCACCAATCACACCATCACACAAAAGTTGAACACAGTGATAGCCATGAAAATCATGCGCATTCCAATGAAACGGTATGTAATCATTTTTTAATTTTTTTAAATTGAAAATATTTGTTGCTTTTGTTTCATTTTAATTCAATCTTGACTTGTCAATATGCTTGAGTATACATATTAAGAATTCGGCTCTTATTTTTTTTAAAAAACAATATCTCATTTGTTTCCCAAATTTCTGTGCAGTGCATATCAAGCGTATCTTTAGTCTCACACGTTCTTTCACCACAAAATGCCGGCAACGATGAAAGTATAAAAAACTACGAAAACCATATGAATAAAATCAGAGGCCAATCAGAATCATCAAACGAATTGAATAGTACAGACACAGTCGATACATCAATCGAGACAATTAAAACAATTAAAGAAAATATAAAATTAGGCAAAAATGATTTATGGTCACTGTGTCCAATTCTACTATATCAATTGACCGCGAGCAAATCAGAGCATTCGAGCGGATGTATTACGATGCCATTGTTGTCAGGCGACATGCACCATGATCATGATCATCATGACGAGCTGGAAGCCGATCGAAAAATGGGTAATAAAAATCACGTTAAAAATTAACTGCAAAATTAGACAATTGATAAACGACAAATGTAAATTTTTGTGTATGCGAATGTGGTAGCGATATTTTTTGTTGTTGGTTGCTACTTACATTACATTCTAATAATTTATGACACATACAATATTTTTGACGTGATGTGAATGCTAATATGCGTGTACCTCAATTAAACACATGCCAACAGACATACATTTAGAACTCATTCAAAATGCTTTGTTTGTCCCACTTGGTAATTGGTTCATCTTCACTGAATCACACACATGTTTTGAATATTGAAAGAAAAGAAAAAAAATATCGCACTTCATCTGGACATAATGTCAATAAATAATTTGTTCCTTATTAACATTTCAATTTCTGAATACAGTTTGGATCTATGCATCGTTGTCGATTATTGTGGCTAGTTTATGCGGTTTGATTGGTGTTGCTGTGATTCCCTGTATGGAAAAGCGTTTTTATCATCATATTTTGCAGTTTTTCGTTGCATTGGCCATTGGAACATTGGCTGGCGATGCCCTGTTACATTTAATGCCACACGCAATGATGACATTTGCATCACATGAAGACCAACACACAAGTATGACATATAAAGGTCTCGTTGCGTCACTTGGTATAATATTCTTTTTTGTAACGGAACGTATTTTGGCAATGGTCGCCGAATGGCGTAAACGTATTCAAAAGCGCGACGATCCACCAGCCCGAGTACGTGTTATGCGTGACCCCGATTCAATTTCAATGAATCAATCGTTGAATGGCGAAAAACAATGCAAACATAAATATTCAAGCTATCCATATTGTTATGATGAAATTGCACTTGACACCAAAGATAACATTCATCAACATCATCAACATGGCAGCAGTCATCATGGTATGACCAAAGAGAATGGATTAAAAGCATCGTCCACATCACCACCAAAGGAAAAACTATGCGCCAAATCGTTGAACGATCGAGCCAATGATTATTCGGACACCGCACAGAGTCTATTAAATTCACGAAATCACAATAATATTAATGTCGCCGATGCATACTATCGTACGAATGATAAAGATGACATTCAAACACCCGACAACAATACAATTCTAACAAATTTAGACGACGGATCACTTGATACATGCGGATGCGAACCGACCAAAAAAACCGAAAATTATACAATTATTTTGCGTGAACACGAATCAAAACATCATGGACATTCACATACGCACGGCCATGTACATTCACCACCGAAAACACTATCGGCCGTTGCTTGGATGGTTGTTATGGGTGATGGTTTACATGTAAGTATTTGTTTGTTGATGTCGTTATTATTGGAAACTCAATTTTTTCAAAATACAAAAGATAAAACACACACAAATTCCCGTTTTTTCGTGTAGAATTTTACCGACGGCATGGCAATTGGTGCGGCATTTTCAAACAGTATACCAGGCGGTTTTTCGACAGCCATTGCAGTCTTTTGCCATGAATTGCCTCATGAGCTCGGTGATTTTGCCGTTTTACTTAAAGCAGGAATGTCGGCACGAAAGGCAGCCTATTATAATATTTTATCGTCGGTGCTTAGTTTTTTCGGTATGGTTGTAGGCGTCATTATCGGTGATACACCAGAAGCGTCTTCATGGATATTCGCATGTGCAGCTGGAATGTTTATTTACATTGCACTTGTTGACATGGTATAGTCTAAATAATTATAATTATTACACATTCATTCATTCTTTGTTGTTGTTATTCGTTTTCAATTTTTAGATGCCCGAATTGACAACGGCTCATAATGAGCATTCAGCAATTGTTCAGTGCTTCCTTCAAGTTGCCGGAATGTTTCTTGGTGTATCAATTATGCTGCTAATTGCTCTATATGAAGATGATCTCAGAACGATATTTGATGAACACGAAAACCTGTCGCATCATCATTAAAAAGTAAAAAAAAAAATACACTGTCCACAATCTATGTACTAGATTATAGAACTATACAATTTATAATAAACATCGGTATTGTCAATGTTATAACATGTTGGCGTAGTTGACGAGAACAGCAACACATTGATAAGATTTTTTCTTTGCCACAACACGAGTGGCATATGTAATCGAAAATTCAAGGATGAATCATACGAAAATAAATGAACTACTATAAGAAAAAAAAATTCTATTTGCAAACATGTGTTTTTCTATTTGATCAGATTTATTTCATGTTTTGTTTTTCTCTGAAAGCTGGAGAAAAGGTGACAAACAAACACACGCAGAGATAGTAAGAGAGAGAAAATTGTCAATGGACAAGAATGAACAACAAAAATGCTCAATTTTTACTGGTCGTCCGTAAAGAGTTCGGTGACACAGAGAGAAACAGACACTTAAACTCACCGAACTGGATGACAAAGTTTACGATTCGTAGATAATAAATAACAAAATGTCGAGAGAACAATTGTACAGGTAATATGCATTTTGATACGAACAATCTGAAATAATACAGTATACAATTTTGTGGTTTCCGGCGGATGGCTTGCACGAAACGGTAAATTATCGTTAAATGATTTTCGCAAACAAACGATTCATATTCATTTCAATTTTCAAGTTCAAACACAATTTTTGCAACCATGTGGTCAATTATTTTGTAATCAACATTTTTATTTATTCAATTAATAGCACACGACTGATGTTTTATTCCTTTTCAAATTGGCAAATTCCTCTATAAAACACTACCTGTAATCAGTTGTTCCAGCCTCATATTGTCAAACTCAAAGACAGATTAGAAAATTGAAGTTTTGTGTATTTGAATGACCGCATTTATTTCTGTATCACAGTTGAATCGTTGATGAAGGAAAAAGCAAAGTCATTCAAAATGGATTTGAAAGATCTATGCGTATTTATCTTCATTTTATAGAAATATATAAAAATTGTCGTCTTGGAAGAACACTTGGAATAATTAAATTAAATACAAATGAAATGTAATGTTTTGACACGTGATCAGCAGAAATGGTATTTCTTTCACATTTTTATAAACAAAAAAATCATAACAAAATTTTAAATAAAACACACTCAATGATAAATAGTACAGTGATTTCCATTCAAACGGATACGCATATTAGAGTGGTTCGATTTTGACATATTTTCAAGAATCAAAAATCGTACCCCTATAACCTCTGTAGGAAGGTCATAGAAACATGACTATAACAACGAATTCGAAAAAAAAATGATTTTTGGTGATGCACGGTTCCAGGTGGTTTTTAAAAAAAATCATATTTTGATGAATTTTTAGCACTTTAAAAATTCAATAAAAAATGGTCCATCGGGGGTTTTTTGGCACGAGAAAGCCAAATCTGGCGTTAATTTCGCAATACAAATAATTTTCGACACTTTTTTCATGAAAAAATCACAAACAATTTGGAATTTTGTATTAAAGTTTGATGTTATTGCCTGTTTGATGTTGTAATGACATGAAACTTTGCACAGAATCTTTTTTCTGCAAAAAATAATATACCGAAAGTTTGAATAAATTTCAAGCGTTCAGGATCGCATACATTTATGCGATACATTGAATGATGCATGCATCATTTCATGCTAACGCTGTCGTTGTACGTGCGGATCTAGTAGCACACGACGGTCTTGCTTTATTGAACATTCACATCATTACGTGTATCATATAAGCACGTCGTGCGCTGTCAGGTCCGTACTCACAGCGACATCGTTAGCGTTGTGTTTGCGTTATTTGATTCGCATCAAACAATGTATCGCATAAATGTATGAAAAAACCACTTATTTCTATTAAACTGCTAACCGGCGATGTAATATTTTACTAAGTGTTTCTACATTTTCTACTAACCATTTTCTTTTTTAACTAACTGGTTTACATAATTCCCTAATTTTATTGATTACAGAATAGTGAAGCGCAGTTAGAATATGGCCTGCAATTATGGAATAAATTGAACAAAGAGACACAATTTTTCCAAAGTGGATCATTTTTGGGTTTGTTGGCCATAAATCTCGGTCAGCCAAAAACTGCGTTAGAGATTTTAGAATCCACAAAACAATCACATGTTACACCAGTGTTTATTCGACTCATTGCACTAGCCGATTGTGGCTATTTTGCAGAGGCAACAAAACTCATTGAAGAACGGAAAAAGAATTTTCCAAAATCCAAAATATACGCTAGCGTGGTGGGTATTTCCATAGGCACACATTCACTCGCTTCCATTCCATTCACTTTGGTTGATTTAAAATATTTGTCTTTAATTCATTCAGGTTGAAAAGATTGGAGAAATTTTAAAGAAGTACCCAACGACGGAAGAAAAAAGGAATTTTTCAAAATTATTGGATACCATTCCACTTCATGAACAGAAATATGTAATATTAGTGGAATTCTTTTGATTAAAAATATATTTAATTTTTTACATTTTATATACATTTTCAGAGTATCGATAAAATTATATGTTTTCCTATTGATCCAACCAGAGGGTTAACACCACAATATTGCTCTCCAAACTATATAGGTCCTAGATATAAAAAAAATCGTTGAACCACAATAGATTAAGAGACCATTAGAAAATAAAATAATAAAAAAAACATTCATATTTCATTTATTATTATGTAAAATTAAAGAAAACAGCACTAAAAATGTATTCAGTTTACAAAGTTTTATTCATGTTATGAAAAAAGTCATATAAAAATTTAATAATTTGAATTCCAATTTTTTTATATATATATATTTGACTCGCTTATCTAGAAGGCTGGGCAAAATTGGCCTAACACTAGTACTAAAATATTGTGTATAACAGTTGTAAAAAATCAATATATTTTAACAATGTAACAATACACGCTTATTTTGTTTTAAATAATACGCCCCGACACAAACAATTCAACAATATTGGTTAACTAATATCATGATGACCATTGGAAAATCTAATGACTAACGTAACGGAAGATTTAATTACATTTGACCAAGGTATTTAAGTTATTTTATGCCACTGAAGGCAAATACTACCTACTGTCTTTGCTTAATTAATGTGATGCAATTGATTCATTTCGACAAATTGACATTGTCATACATTTTCAACATTACAAAAATAATAATTTCAATAAAACAGGTAAACAAATTAAAAGAAAAAAATAATTGATTTTTTTTAACAATTATGATATCAAAAAAATTTGTTCCATGAATTTTGTTGTCATGTGTGTGTTGTCCGGAAAAAAGACCGGCTGTAATTAAATTTTCATGCCGGTGTCAAGATTTAGTGCTTGTTTGAGTACCTCGTATGTAGAAAATGAGACAGCGACCATCGGTATTGCACGCAAGTAATTAATTGACATTCCACGATACAGACCTCGTACAATACCATTTTCATTGTAAATGTGCGTGAGTGTCGTGACCATTCCAACTCTGAAACAAACATTTATTAATGTGATATCAAGCGAGGTTGACGTATATGAGATTGGGAACTTTTTTATGCGAACGCAGCTGATCAGCGCCATCTCACATTAGTTCGAATTAGATCGAAAAACTGAATTTAATTCTGTAGAATTGAAATGAAAAAGAGAAAAAACAACAACAATAGCACGGCCACACAGAGCTGTACATCTATGCGTGCTGATGCATACATACACATATACGCTTTCTTCATTCTTTCATTTCATTGTTATACGTATCTCACTGGTCAACAGATCTATGTAGCCATGTTACTGTTGTTGTTTTTTTCTCTTTTTCGATTCAATTCATTGTAACTAAATTGAGTTCAACTATGGAATACAAGATGGCACAGATGAGGGGAGTTCGCATTTTGTCTCTTCATAGGCTTAGCCGGTTGTGTGATATATTGAGTTTGTAGCCAAAAAACATAACATGATTATAATGCAATTATATTTTGTTGTAAATAAGCATGAAACTTCAGCATAAAGAAAATTGAAATGTTTTTTTGTAAATAACGTACCCAAATCGATCCGTTGCTGGATCCATCATAGCCAATTGCGTTTTTCTTCTCGTCACATCCAAGGGATACGAAAAGGATTGAGCTATTGCACCAGCTAAACCTCCTGCTAAAAGTTTGGCAGGAATATTTAAAACTAGGCCACCTGAAAATTTAAATTTGAAAAATTAATTTCCGATTAAAACATTTGGTCTGGATATGTTAATATTTTTTTTTCTTTTTCTTCGCCCACCTGTATTTTTATCGCATTTGTTGCAAGTCCATTGTGGTGGAAAGGAATTTCACACTTTCAAAGCAATAAAAACTGAAACCGGCATATGGAACCACAGCAATGAAACGACAACAACGATAACATATACTTTTACTGTCAAAATTTTGATGTCAAATGGTGTCGACATTGGTGACGGTATTTTGAAACAGACTGTGTAATCCATATTCATCGTATATGATCCTATGTAAAGTTCTATACTTGTTACCCATCATCGTTCTGGCGCTTTGTCAACACGAAGAAAAATAGTGACTGCGATCCGAAATTGCTACATTTTGGGGATAAATCATCGGTTGATAGAATGGAGCAAGCTGAAATGTTTGCAACATTTTTCAAAAACAATTTCGCCAAGCAACCGTCTCAAATTCAATTGACAGCCCACATTCCTACTCAACCAAACTCAACCGTGGATCAATTCAAACTCAATGAATTTTCCGTTTTCGACAATCTGTTGCAAATTAATACGAAGAAAAAGGGGGGGTGTGTCGGGCCAATTTTCAAAAAGGGATCGAGATCAAACGTCGAAAACTATCGCTGCATAGCCAAATTGCCAACGATCGCCAAATTTTTTGAATATTTAATCAACTTGGAGCTTAGTAAAATTGTCGCCGATAAAATTGTTCCACAACAACACGGTTTTATGAAAGGTCGCTCAACTGCATCGAATTTGTTGGAATTTTCGCATTACTCCATCAAAGCACTAAACGATGATAAGCAGATTGAAGTACTTTACACCGACTTCAGCAAAGCATTCGACATAGTTGATCATTCAACTCTTGTCTCAAAATTACATAATTTCAATCTGCCACCAAATTTAATCGAATGGATCAAGTCGTATTTGTCAAATCGTCGTCAATTCGTAAAATATGGACAGATGGAATCAACTGAGTATGTAGTAAACTCTGGAGTGCCACAAGGAAGCCACTTGGGCCCCACGCTATTTCTACTTTTTATTAACGACATTGTTAGTGCCATCAAAGACGATGACATTTTCATTTCTCTGTTTGCTGACGACTTGAAATTAGCAACATCAATTACAAACACGAACGAGGCCTTTAAACTCCAATCATCGATCGACAAATTAAAACTTTGGTGCGTAACAAACAAACTGCATCTAAATCTGGATAAATGCTCTGTTATGTCGATATCGAAAAAGAGAGATCAAATCATAAACACTTACCATTATGGCAGTCACACCTTCAAGAGAGTAAGTGAACAACGAGACTTGGGGGTCATCTTCGACAACAAACTTAACTTCGTCAAACATATCGATTCAATCGTGGCCAAAGCGACATCAGCACTTGGATTTGTGAAACGATTCTGCTACGATATTCCTGATGTCCATACTCTAAAGTCTCTTTACTGTGCTCTTGTTCAATCGATCTTAGAATATGGCAGTTTAGTATGGCTTCCATATCATGGCATACACAAAAACAAAATTGAATCGTGCTTGCGTCAATTTACAATGTTTGCACTCAAAGAATATCCAAACATTTCAAATGACTTCAAAATTTCTTCGTACAGCACTCGTCTGAAGAAACTCAATATGCAGTCACTTCAAAGGCGCCGTATAAATGCATCAATATTATTTATATTCGACTTGCTGCATAATAACATTCACTGCCCATCACTGAAAACAGAAATCTCTCGCAATCAAAACGAACGGAACTTGAGAAGTGTCGAGTATATCAAAATAAACGACAAACTATTACGTATCAATCCATCTGTACCACTCAATCAAATGTGCAAAATGTCAAATAAAGTCCACGAACTATTCAATACGCAACCAAAGAGATCAACATTCAAAAATCGACTTCTAGCTTTAAGCGATGATCATTTTTCTAACTTTTCATTGGTGTCTAATCATAATACTGTATTCATGAATGATCTAATGTGATCCAATGTGATATTTTTCATAGTTATTTAGTTTTTTGACTCATTGTATCCAGTGCAATTTGAAAGTATCTTACTCATATCTGTTTATTTATTTATTTTCTTCATTACAAAACTGAAAAATTGTTTTATACTCTATTACTTAAAAGATGTGGTTTTTAACGGAGATCAGATGGCATCCATCATGATCATACCTTTTTCCCACCAATACATGTAAAAAAATTATGTATAAACACAAACTATGGTTCAGCCAGTTTTGGCGGTGAATAAACATTATTATTGATCTAGTTCACATTGACGGTTCAAATCGGTTATGTCCAATAGCGTGGACATGGACTGTGTGTTTCTTCTGTTACATGTACGTTTTAATGGACAAGTATACTAACATGGCGTCGTTCAAATAAATTTAAAAAACCGTCCACTCGTGTCGACACCATCTAGCACGGTAGTAGGGATTTCATTGCTGTGTATGGAACCATACCGGTTAGAGTTGGATCAAAACCACGATACAATCCACGAGTACCACCTTCCTGCAAAGTAATACAAATGAAGAAAAATATCATTAGCGTGATTTTTTATAACTGAAAGAGCTGTGTGTACGATGCCTGCATGTTTATGAACCATTTGAGCGCTATTGCCTTGGTAAAGTGTCCATAATGATTCTCTGCGAACGATATGTCGAAGGCCACTGAACACACCCAAGTGTGTATAGTGATTTGAATGCGCCTTCAGCAAAATTTTTATTCGATCTTATGGTGCTACTGCAGTCTTTGAACACATACCAGCTACACCTGTTGAATTAAAGCATAAAAATATTCAATGAATACAATGCGCGATTTTTTTTCATTCATTATTCAATTGTATGATAGGTAGCACTTGTTATGCTTTATTGGTGATTATTGGTTTAAGTCAAATGACTTTGAGCAATCATGTGCTCATCTTCGTTCAATGAATCGAAATATATTTATGTGAAAATGCAAAACTCAAATACAGATCCGAATATTATTGAAAAAATGAAAGCAAACCATGTAAGCATTACTTGTGTACTCGTCATCGATACTTTAAGGTTATTTATCTCTGCATTACAATAAAAAGATTTTAAAATATCATTCATCTTTATTTCTGGCTTCGGACAAGCCATGAATAAAACACACGAAATCTCAATTCACTCCATTTCAAATAAAGCATTGCATAAAATTTCCATCAATATTTTGTTTACAACTTCAAGTTTCTTTAATAATGTATCTTGATACAGTCGAATTTTACATCAGAATAAGAAGCCATATTACCATTTGTCCAGAAGATGAACTTTCGAATTAATCTTTCATCATCTTTTATCTTGCATAATCATTTGCATAAATCATATACATCAATAAATATATTTCTTTTCTTCATAGAAATGATGAAATTCGCTGAATTTCTCTATTTTCAAAGTAGTCTTATTACATTTTTAATTATATCATTCGATGGAGATTATTTCATTGATTGAAAATATATATTTTCATTTCTCGTTTAACGAAAAATGTTTAGTAAGTATAGTCTGTTTTGCTTTTTTTTTATTTCTTGCACTCTCATTATTAAATACAAGTAACTATTTACTATGAGGTTTTATATTTGAATAGGGTCCAAATAAAAAAAATCGGTGTCATTCTTAATCAATACGCATATTATAGAAAAGAGACTCTTAAATCAGTATTACAAATGATTCCCAATTAAAAAGACTTTTATTTATTTTTTTCGGTTTTTTTTTTCTTTTCATTTCTTTCATTCTTTCATGTTTTTTTCAGTTCATTCAATGGTCGATTTTTATAATAGTGGGAAGAAACAACACAAAATAATATTAATAACAAAAGTGAACGACACAACACAATTTCTAACTTAAAATTACTCAATTATTAAATGGTTCAAAATTATTTGCTTGCGTTTGCTTTTTTTTTTAATGGAAAGGAATGTTTTACTGAATATATTTTTTTCTTTGCTCAATCTTTAATATTTTTCCCCTCCAAATAAAATGATAGTTCGCACAATTTTGTTATAAAAAAATAATGTTGAACCACATTTTCGTTGGTGTGAATGTCACATTGAATCAAAAATAAATCGTAATTTTTCAGTATGTATTACTCAAAATGAATGAATGAAAGGCAATTGACGATGTTACAAAAAATTCTCTTTCTCTAAATGCATTTCAATTTAAATGCGTCGGTCATCAATAATGCTCACTTTTCTTTGCCCTTTTGTATTATTCTCTTTTTTTTTTTGAAAAAAAAATGTATAAAGTTTTTTTCCTATTGATCAGATGATTTTGAATCTAAATTTAATAAAATTTCTTAGCTTGTGCGTTGCGATTTTCTCTGTAAAATTAAAGAAATGAACTCAATGAATAAAATGTTGTTTGAAATGTGTGTAAAATAAAATGTCAATCAACATACTTGTACAGTGAATAAGCCAACATAATGCCCAGTTGAATGGCCGTTGCTACTAAGAATGATGTTAAACTTAAGCAGGTCACATTTGGACATGACGTTTGAGCTTGTGGTGATGAAACCCTATAAATAATTTTTTTTTCAAGCGAGAATCATTTTAGAATAAATTTGCGATGAAAGAAAAAAGAAATATATGAACGTACTTTGCATGAACATTGGTGATGCCTTGTTTGATTTGATTCAAACCGTCTCTCATTTCGCCAATCATTGATTGAACATCGTAGCCGGCTTGTTGAACACTACCGCTTGGTTGACGTGCTTGATTTTGAAGAATATTATCGGAACGTGCTTGTAAATCGTTCAATGAATTCTTCATTTCACGTAATGTGGCAATGAATTGATTTTGATTTGTAATGAGCGCTTCAACTTCGTGCCGTCGAATTGTATCCGCATATCCTTGTTGTGGTGGCTGTTGTTGTTGTTGCTGTTGATATTGAATTTGTCCTGGTTGTTGTTGCTGTTGTTGTGCATTAATCGATAATAATCCCATTGTTCGCTCTTGACGTCCAATCATTTCATCCATTTTACGTCCCAAATCTTTAATTTCATTGGTGATATGACTTTGTGATTGCCACAATTGACGCCATTCACGTTGATTATCAGTCTCAAACCAATCATCAAATTCATCAGGTTTCTTATGATCTGGATGCTCTTTACGATATTCTTCTTTTTGCAATTCCAATTTTCGTTGATAGTCTTGATATTCCTGAGTAAGTTTGGCCGCTTCATCGGGAAGTTTATGAACTTCACCCATATCACCGGGTTGATGAAGTGAAGTGGTTAAGAAGTGGAAGGCATCGTGATCATCAGCCAATCCGCCGGTTGCCGCCGAAATACCAAAGTATCCATGCTGTGGCAATGTTACATGTTCAGCACGTAAACAAAGTTCATATTCATCTTGATTATTTGACATGCCATTGTGGAACATAACGGTTAATGTATTCATGTAGTATTCGATTTTGGCACGCGTTGGAAATGGCTTATTACGGAAATCACGCAAACAACCCGATAACAATTGTGTGGTTCCATCGCTAATTGGGAAGGAGAAGGAAAATCAGCATTTGCTTTTTTATTTAATGAAATGTCATTCACTTACTTTTGATGATCAAATTGTTTGGTGCCGTCATTCAATACAGCCATAATGTATGGATTATTGTGTTTGTTATCGTTATCGAATGAATCGAAGAACACACCGAGACCGGTCCACTTATCAGATGAACCAAACACATCGCCATTGTAATCTCCCTTTTCCGTTGTGTACCAAATTGCCTAAATACCGAAACGAACGAGACGAAATTTGTTACAGTAACCCAGTTTCATTTTTCTTTTTAGTTCAATCATCTGTCAAAGTCGCAATGCTGATAGCATTGAATGTTACTTATATCGAGCATAAAATGAACATTTTCCTACCAAACCGTCAGCACCAATTCGACCACGTCCCGATATTCTAAACGCTATTTCAATTTCCCACCAATCGAAATCCGTTTGTTTTTTGGTCCATATTGCACCCTTTTGACTTTTTAACGATGGCGCTATTCTTACACTATCCGAACTGGCAATACAATCTAGAATGAATCATTCGAAACAGAAAACAAATAACAAACTCATCAAAAAAAAAATCAAAATAAATGCGATATATTTACTGGTAGCTGCAACCAAAAAAGCGACGGTTAATGTGCAAAGAGCGATAGGTGTTAAGAAAACAAGCAAAAAAAAAAAAACAATTCGCTACTTCCAACGTGTCACATACATTTGTATCAGAGGAACATGACATTGTGTCTTAATTTTAACGTCATACATTTTCTGGTTCGCCACAAACAAAACGTAATAATATTAATTGAACTTTCACTATCGTATCAAAAAAGGTTTTTTGTCGTGTGTCGTTTCAGTTTTTTTTCTTGCTTTCGGAATGTTGCGAAATTGATTGAACACATGCCTCTGATAGTGTATATGTATATATGTACACACATAAAAACATTAACTGACGTGTCGAAAGCCAGCGAAAGATTTAATTTTTTTAAAAGAAAACCTGATACTGTTTCTTGTATTTACAATGCTAGTTAATTAGTACTTACTGCCACCGTACTCCCAAAATGGAACGGTTCCATCTTTTTGCGCTAAATACGGCGGTTTAAACGAATATTTATATTCAAATCGTCTGTGCTGTCCCAGGCTATCACCACTTAATGATTTTATTAAAAAAATTGAAATAAATAGCACATACAAAAATCTTAAGGAAATACTACACGTCAAACCGGTGGCAGCCATTGTGAAGTTATGACAACTCAATAGCTCAGACGCGACAGAAGAACTGCTGTTGTATGGTAATGCTAGTGCCTGATGTAAACTTCGCTTACGTTGCGAACTCTCTTTCTCTCTCTCTCTATCGTTTCGTTTCGCTCGCACTCTTTGCGCACTTGCACAGACTATATCACTATGTTTCGAAGATTGAACAACAGACAACTAAATGTCATTTCACATTTCACTTTGGACTCTAAAGTGTGTACGTGTGTTTTGACGTTGCCATTTGGGAACGACATTTGAAAACTGTCGCGACACAATAGTTGTGTACTATTTCTAAAACAGCTGTTTTTTCTTTTTTTTTTAAATATTTTTAACGCAGTGATTATTTCATTGTTAATGTTTTTATTTTCGTATTTTCGTATTTTATCAAACAACAAAAAATATGATTTTTTTCTATATTCTATGTTGTTTTCATCTTTTTAAGAGTTTCATGTATGTTTCATATGGAACTTTAACCGTTCCAATGGCTCGCATTTTCCGTTTACCTTCGGCCTGTGCTCGTACCAATTTCATTCGGCGTGTCACATCACCTCCATACAATTTGGCCGACACATCTTTTCGATAGGCTTTAATTGTTTCACGTGCCAGTACTTTATGATTAACAATTGCTTGAATGGCAACTTGAATCATTTGCTTTGGAATTAATTCCTTCAATTTTTCAACCATTTGTCGCGCAGCGGCATTTGCCTTGGATATATGCACGATACGACTGAATTCATCAACTGGCCGTTGATTTAAATGAATGCATAATTTTACCAATTTTGTTGATTGATAGCCTTTGTCTTCGTAGTCAAAACTGGCATATCCACTGGTAATTGATTTCAGTTGATCATGAAAATCGATAACAATTTCACTAAGTGGCATTAAATAGGTCATAATTGAACGATTATCATCAATATCGATGCATTCTTTGCGTATGCCACGTCGATCCATGCACAATGCAATTATATCAGGTATAAATTCTTTTGGTGTAATTATCGTACCGAGCACGCATGGTTCAAAATATTCAGCTATATCGAGTGCATCGGGGAACATGACGGGATTGCTGACATACATAATGTCAGAACCATGTTCTTTAATCAGTTTTGGATGGGACAATCTCAATTTGTACGTTACCGATGGTGATGTGATTGTTGCATTTATTTTATATTCTTGTGTTAAACGTTGACAAAATACTTCCATGTGCAAAAGACCAAGAAAACCAAGACGCCATCCTTGTCCTAAGGCCGGACTAGAATCTGGCTCAATTGTAACAGCTGAATCGTTGAGAATTAATTTATCGAGAGCATTTCGTAAATCAACATGTTCGGATTGATTTTCTGGAAAAATGCCTGCAAACACCATTGCACGATTGGCCCGCAAACCAGGCAATTGTTCAACTGTTGTTCCCTTTAAAAATATTGTATCACCGATGACAGCATCTTTGCTACTTTTCATCGCGCATCCAACCAATCCCACTTGACCGGCATTCAGTTTTTTAACGGCATGCTCATGCGGTCTTAAGATCGACAGTTGTTTAATTATATAACTTTTTTCACTTGTAAATGTTTTAATCTCATCGCCAACATTGACCGAACCATCTTTCACGTAAATCAAATTCAATGCGCCACGATGACGATCAAACCAACTGTCGAATAAAAGTGCACGAAAAAGACTATCTCGATTGACTTTTGGGGCTGGAATTCTAGTCACAATTGCATCCAATAATTGTTTAACACCAGTTCCCATTTTCGCAGATACTCTCATTACGGATTCCGGATCAATATCAAATAAATGGCTTAATTTTTGAAGAAAAGAAATACAACGAATTAGAGACTGATTAGTCAACGAAACATAAAGTCGTTAAACATTTTTACCTTAATTCAATACAAACTCGATCTGGGTCGGCATTTTTCAAATCAATTTTATTTAAAACTGGCACCACAACCAATCCTTTATCAACCGCCAAATGGTAATTGGCTACAGTTTGCGCTTGAACACCTTGGTTTGCATCAACAAGCAATATGACACCTTCACAAGCTGACAATGAACGCGTTACTTCATTTGAAAAATCAACATGTCCAGGTGTATCAATAAAATTCAGCAAATATGTATGACCATCGTCGAATTGATAGAGCAGTGAAGCAGATTGGGCTTTGACCGTAATTCCACGTTCTTTTTCAACTTGTAAACTATCCAAAATTTGCGCTTCACCCTGATTTGGTGCTATGGCGCCAGTCATTTCCAATAAACGATCCGATAATGTTGATTTACCGTGATCAACATGGGCTATTATGCTAAAGTTTCGAATTCGGTCTACCGAAACCTCATCAAATTTAAAATTGCTATCATCAACAATGGTAATTTCATTTTTATTTGTGCAATAAAAACGTTGCCGAAGATATGACGTCGACTTAACATAATTGCCAATAAAACGAGTGCACAGCCGATATTTGGTAATCATCTTTTTCAATGGTTTGTTCCGATAATTCAGTATGAACAACGACTAATTTGGCGTTTTTTTTTAGGTTATGGTTATGGCTCATATTCAAATCAATTGTCTTTATTGTGTATCACACATTGTCTCATTCATCAAAGCGTTTTTAATAATCAATTTTTTTTTAACTTATTGTCGATAGAATCTGGTCGAATTTTATTGTTTAGCTTCGAAAAGTTTAAACATTAAATAATAATTATCTATGTTATATGTAGTTACTGCAACCCGAACTTTGACAGTAATAATAGTGGTATTTTGACATTTATTTTTCATTCTAAAATTCGTTCATTCATTTGTATGGAGTTCATTTTGACGTTTTTAACCATAAACATTCGACATACACTGACACATTCGGATTTGCTAGTTGAATACAACGAGGCAGAAAATTTATTATTTTATCCATTCGACTGAACCGTATATTCATTTATTCGGTTTTCTTAAATTGTTTTCCATTTAGAAATAAAATAGTAAAATAGTGAATATCAGAGATGGATTCGGATATTGATACATTGGAGCCAAGTTTAAAGAATATCATCGATCAAACATCTTTAAAATGGGTATTTGTCGGTGAGTACATTGAAGTGCATCGTAAATTTGAAAGTGTTAAAATGAATTTGAATTTACAGGCGGTAAAGGTGGCGTAGGGAAGACAACTTGCAGGTAATTTATGCATAAAAACTATAAAAGTATATGTATCAATTTCTGATATTCTAAATTGATTAATAATATATGTGTGCCCTAAAATAGTTGTAGTTTGGCTGTCCAATTGGCCAAAGTACGAGAATCTGTTTTGATTATGTCAACCGATCCAGCGCATAATATTTCAGATGCATTTGATCAAAAATTTTCAAAAGTTCCAAGAAAGGTATATTTAAATGTGAATCTCATGAATCAACATAATTGAATATAATTTATTTGGAACAGGTCAATGGTTTTGATAATTTGTACGCAATGGAAATTGATCCGAATGTCGGTTTAAATGAACTGCCTCCCGAGTATTTCGAAGGCGAAGCAGATGTTCTTAAAGTCGGAAAAGGTGTTTTGAGTGAATTGATGAGTGCTATTCCAGGCATTGATGAGGTATTTTTATATATTTTTTTTTTAAACTTTTCAATGAGATTTTTATCCATCGTTCATCGAGTAACAGTGTGCAATTGATTGTTTTGTTTTTGTTCTCAGGCTATGAGCTATGCTGAAGTTATGAAGTATGACGATTTTAATTCAATTTTAAGTGTTACAAATTTATTGATTTTGTTTCTTCTCTCATTATTTTTACTTTAGATTGATTAAATCCATGAATTTCTCGATCGTTGTCTTCGATACGGCACCAACTGGGCACACATTGCGTCTGTTGTCATTTCCACAAGTGGTGGAAAAAGGCTTAGGTCGTCTATTGCGATTGAAACAACAAATTGCACCGTTGCTATCACAAGTTGGTAGTTTGTTTGGTTCTCAAGACTTTAATGCAGAATCATTGAGCCAGAAATTGGACGAAATGTTGGCCACCATACGACAAGTGAACGAACAATTCCGTAATCCGCAGCAAACAACATTCGTTTGTGTGTGCATAGCCGAATTTTTGTCACTATATGAAACGGAACGTTTGGTACAAGAGTTAACCCATTGTGGCATCGATACGCACAACATCATTGTCAATCAATTGCTTATTAAATCGGAAAAAGAGGAACCGTGCCATATGTGCAAGGCCCGATACAAAGTTCAATCAAAGTATTTAGACGAAATTGCCGATTTATATGAGGACTTCCATGTTATTAAATTGCCATTGCAGGAGAAGGAAGTGCGTGGCGTCGATGCAGTCAAAGCATTTTCCGAAAATTTAATCGTTCCATATGTTCCAAAATAAATTTTCGTCTAAATGTTTAAATATCAGCGTATATCTTTTTTTCTTTGTCGCTAATCTTTACGCTTTGGTCTTTTTTTACACACATAAGAAAATATCGATGTCAACATTTTGATTTGGAAATAAATTGAGAAAAAATCGAAATAAATTATAAATGGTGGAAACGGATAAGATTGTTGTTGTTTTTTATTCCGTAAACTCTTTGAATTAAATATATTTTTTTAAATCCGGAAATGAAATCAATTTTTACGAAATTAAAATGGTTATTTACATTCATTTAGTATAATTTAAGGCGCCATTTTAAAGTTCAGAATTCGTGTTGGCCTTTGTGTTATGCTGTCCGATATTCATGCATCAGTGATTTAGACAATTAAACTAAAAAAGATGTTATGTATTATGCATTTGAGTCATAAAAATGTCAATCGACATGCCGTAACAGCATTAATCCATTTGAAAATAATTCAACTACCAAATACTGATTAAATGTGCATAGCTTATGAAAGGCTTATAATTTCACTTGATGAGAAGAGTGGCAAAATAAGAAAGTAAAAGTTGGTTTAATTTTCATAACGATAGGTTTCATCGATTGATCGTCTATGATTATTTTCCCAAGACAAAAGATGTTCGAAAATCGAATGCTCAACAAATATAATCTGTGTACTCTTGTGGAACCGAAAATGAAAAACATCAGCGCGCATAAATGAATTCAATGTTCGTTGAATTTAAAATAACGTCTTCAACGTAAAAATTCCCACACTATAAACCGATATTACGATGACGACAACATCAATGTTTACGAATGTTTAATTTAAAGATCACTCCAGATTCCAGTGCTGTAAGATTTGATACGAGTTAAGTCTCTCTCTCTCTCTCTCTCTCTCTCTCTCTCTCTCTCTCTCTTTGTGTGCATCAGATGATGTTAATTGTTAGTGGCGCCCAAAGGCTTTTTATTGATCGACTCTATCATTTGTTGTATTTATTTGCTGGCCGAGAAATAGTTTTGGCACGTTTTCACGTTGAATGATCTTTTAGTGCGGAATCCACGCTCAAATAATGGAGCTAAACATTGAAAAGGTGAATCAAATTTATATCGTCACATTGCAGATTGAATGGGATGCGAGCAAAAGCGAAGCATATATGACAGACAAACCGAAGTCAAGAAGAAAAACAGAAGAGAAACAGAAAAATTGAAAATCATAAATCGAACGATCTTGTTGTTACTTTTTTATTTTGTGTTTGATTTCCAAAGCCTTCAACCGTATAATTTGTTGACCATTTGTAGTCGTTGTTTGCTCAGATCTGTGAAGCATCCAACAACGGCTGTGTAATATACAATTGGAGCACCGACCATGATACTCTCGAATTCAACATATGCACCTCTGCCTGTGCGTACTTTCGATTATTTTCAATGAAAATGCGGCATTGTTGCTAATTTGTTTACATTTCTTTTTCGGAATCTTCAATCAGATTATATAACAAAACAATGCACAATCATTGGACATACAATTAATATAGCAGCCAGAAGCAACGATGATGGTAATATCAAACGATGATGGTAATGACGATGACAACCATCGATAAATAGCTAAGGAAATGACTCGATCTTACAATGAAGAATGATTCAGCAAAATGCAAAACCATTGCACGTGATTGTTTACAAGATATGTGGAAAATTCAATTGTGGAAAAAAAACAATGCTCACTGTGGTTCGGTACGTGGCTCAGTGAAATAACTCCCTGGATGCACAGTCAGACCAATTTTTTTGGCGGAAGGCAATGAGCGACCAGCGGAAGATACGAGTGCGCAATCGTTTGATCTAGATCGTTTATCTCCCTTTCCCAATCTTACTGACCATTCCACTGATATTTTACTATATTTTCTATATAGAGCTTGCGATTATGTATTTATTAGCAAAACATGAAAAAACTATCTATCAACGCATTTTAGTCACAAAATTGATATCAGAAATGTTGTGCTTCGAATTTGGGATTCGTCACTCGTTTTTCTTCACCTCAACAGAAACTTTTCTCTATAAAACGTGAAAATGCGTTACGACAAAGAAATAAAACGTAATATCAAAACTTTTGACACCGACAGCGATGTATGTCATTTTATTAGATCATCAAACCATTTGGCTCGAGTATTATTTAAACATAATCTTTTTATTTTGAGAAATAAACGTCATTTTGTTATTCATCATCTTCTGTTTTGCTCGAATTAAAAATTACCGCCGTGCATCATACGGAACTCATTTTATTGCATCTCTTTCAAGATCTCTTTCAACTGAAGAAATCGCAGCACAAGAAGAATTAAAAAAAAAAAAACTAATAATAAAAGAGTTAAAATATCAAATGAAACTAATTCAACTATGTGCGACCGAGGGAATCGTGTTAATAATAATATTAATAAAATGGTTTTATTCATTTTTGCAGCAAATTGTGTGCAAAGAAAATCTCAATGAGTGTAAAGTGCGAATGTCGACAGTATTTCATGCCACCAACTTTAATTAAATTATGAAGCACGTTTGCTTTCGTTGGTGCTCATATGTGTGTGCGCGTGTCTGTATCAGTTTGATCTCGGCTTGTTGCCACTACCGAAACTTTGTTTATGTGAAACAAACATAAAAAAATAGAAGTGAACTCTCTCTGGTGCAACATACAAATGCGTGTGTAGTTTTTTACTCATACAATTCTTGTCGATTACCTGCTTTTAGCACCAAATAAACAATAGCAATGTAGTTTGGTAGCTGCAATTTGTAAATTATCCATCGATGGTTGAGCTTCTGAATTGAGATCAACGCTTCAATATACCTGAATATAGTTGAATCGACAGCAGTGGCAACTAAATCACAACACGATGGCCGTTATATTGGTACATTGTACAAACAGACATACAGCAAATATAAATTAAATGCAAGTGGTAATTAGTCATTTGTTTCATTTTTTTACACTCAACGAATATGCGCAGATTTACTCATTTTTTTTTTTCTTTTAATAAATTCGTTGCTAATAAATGTTTCTCATATTTGAAAAAGCCAAAAACTGATGCAATCGCATGAAATTTCTGAATTTCTAGATGGATTTATTATTTTTTGTACTTTAAGAATGCATACAGAATCTCTCACCTCAAAAAATTCAAACACCCGATTGCTTCAATCACATACTGATGAAATCATAATTTTAATTTCAAAACAAACCGTGAATATGCACATAATTAAAAGGATGCCACAAAATACGAAAACGAAAATTGAACTTAAATGAAAGGCAATAAATTATGTTATGTGTACATGTTTCCGGTAATATTCATTTATAAAATCCAAGCAAAAAAAAGTTAAAAGCAAATTCAATATCTCTCTTTCTGCCACTTTTGAAGATTTCCCAATTTTTAATTGTTTGTGTATGTGTGTGGGCATAAAAACAATGAAAATTCGACAATTGATTAACATGTGCCTGTTTCCTTCGTTTATATTTCGCGTAAAGTTGACGCTATGATAGCCGGCAATTTTCCAATGATTTACGAGCTTGGCCACTTATCTATAATTGAAATTTGTGTGTTTTACATTTAAGAATATTTTTTTTCAATTACACATCTCATTCATATGTGCAAAAAAATTGTTCAAATTGAAATTGGCTTCAATAACACCTTCGGTCCGATCCGATTCGTCATTGATATTGCGGTATTTCACACCGCCAAATAAAATCATCATCAACGATCGACTACATTCCGATGAAAATGAAACAAAAAATAACAAACTTGAAGGAAAAAGTCGTGATAAATAAACAATGGATGTAAATTACGATCAAAGTTAGAAAAAACGATCGTATTGCCTTCTTTCAAAAATCATATATTTATGAACTTATGCAATGCAAAACGGTCTGGATTTGATCTTGTTCACACTCTTAAAATACAATCGATGTGTGACGACGACGACGACGACGACGACGACGGAGCTGTTTTCATTCCGATTGCCAATGTTTTGTGCTGTCTTTCCCAATCACATTTGCACACAAATCATCACCGAAATCCAACTTGAATTAGATAGACTCGAGATGCACATAATAATTACATCATTTTAATTGTTCTGTTAATTTTGAGGTCATTGTAATTGTTTAATCGTACAGAATATGCCAGACACGCGAAAAATCTATGTCTATATCTCGTCGATTTGATCGAAAGAAGGAAACCAATTAGACGGTGATTTGTGTGTGTGTGTATGGTGAACAAGAGATTACAATGGGCATAAAAAGAAAAGAAAGAATTGTCAGTGCCCAAACATAGGGCCCGAAAATTGAACCGTACAAAATGGCGAAAAAGAATTGTGAAATTGAGCAATGAGTTTCATTTCATTTTTGATGGTGATTCTCCATTATAAAAACCGTTTCCAATTGAATAACAATTTTGTTTTTAATTAACCGATTTTTTACCGATAAAATCTAAGAGCCAAATGTGCATCTTCAAGTCGTTCCGGCTATTTACCCTCTTTCACTCATTTTGTTTGGTATGTTATAATTTGGAGTCATATGCAATTGTTTCCCGTATGATGGGCTGGATGATTTACTTTATCTTTGATCATTTTTCTTTGCGTTGAACAATCTAAAAGTGTCGACATATAAGGGCCAATTGGTTAACCTTCGCACAATTGACGGTCTCATTTTCATATTTCTTTTTCGATTAATATGAATTTTAAGAAGATCAAACGGCAGCAAGTTTTTTTTCCCTGTTCAAATGTTGGACTTTGATTAAATGTCATCTTCAATCATCGGATGATTGATCCATGTCGCTTGTAGCGAATAGAATGTCATAATTGCATCACTACCCGAAAAAACCCTAACGAAACCATACTGATCTTAAGATTTATGTATTTGCACAGTATGATTTAAATGTCATGAGTAACCCAATTACGCGACGGAAGTCAAAAAATTGGCCAAATTCTTAACGCCAAACAAACAAATAAAACAAACAGAAAATTATTATTTATGAATGCATATATGAAAAATTACCATTTTAAATGAGTCATAAGCCATAAATAATAAGCATTTTGCACATATTTTGCGAACACATTTTATTGTTCTCGCCTTAGCTGCCTATGACGAAAATGCATATTTCGAGTTAATGTAAAATATAATAATAATTCGCTTATAATGGAAACTATAGTGATTAGTAGCAGCAGCCAGCAGAAATGAACAGCCCAGAACATGATTTCTAATTAAATCATAAAGCATACACAATTTACACAATACACCGACCCAAAGCATTGCTCCATAAAAAAAACCTGGTTGTGGTAATTCAGCCAATTTGCATCGAGTGTGATTCATGTTCTGACACATAGGTAAGTGCAAATTGCAAATGTCCATCCTGTTATATCATCACAATGTGTGACAAGTGAGAGGCATCTTGCATTGGCCACGATCCATTCCATCATCAGTTTAATTTCTTCTTTTTTTCCGTTGACTTTTTCAGTTTCAACTGTCTGTGCTCATTCAGCGTATCAATTGAACTTTCAACTGGCGTGTTGTTTCAATGGGCTCACAACAAACGATCGTTCATAGTGTCTGACTGTGTTTGAAATTTCGCACCTATCTTCGAACTACGAACTCTCAAGCAACCCATGTAGCGCACGTTCAGTGTTACAATTCGTTTGTCAGTGACGACGGCATCGACAACAGAAACCGTCTCTCTCGTGGGGATCACTATATAAATGAAACAATTGTCAGATTATTCATCTCATTTGAAAAACACATCAACTCAAAAGCACAACGAAAAACAATTCAAATCATTGGGTGTTCGGAACGGTTGATCGTTTTGAAAATAAAATCCGTTACAAACGCATATCCAGTTTTATGCTATTTATTTAATAAACATCAAAAAATTATAGTTTTTATTAATTTAAACAAATTTGTGTATTTTTATTCGCTGTATTTTGATCGTTCAATTTATGTGTTAGAAATTTGCGTTTGACACAGAAATTAAAAGTCGTAATCAAAACAAAAAATGATCTAATCGAAAAAGAACAAAAAAATCATTACGAGAATCGCACATTTTGTGAATAACAAAACAGTTTTCATCTAACGAATTTCAAAGTATTATTAATTTTTTCGACGGCATTAAACCTAACTATGTTCTCATCATAAGATTTTTTTATTGACGAATTTTTTTCAAAAAAAAGTCGCAGTTTTGTGCAGCAAAAATTGGTTTTGTGACGAAATTCATGCCTTTCCATTGCATTAAAGAAAATAATTTATCTCAAAATTACCAAGTTCAACTCAAAATTGACAGTTTTCTTTTGATAAAAAAGAACTTAAATTCGGTTGGTACACTAAGAATTTGAAAAGAAAAATGTGGAAAATAATTGTGCTAGTATCAGTCGCTCTTGGATTATACTTATTGGATATGGATACTGTAAATGGCGTAAGTAAAACTTTAAGAATTACCAAATTTAGCGAGCAAAAGATTGAGTCGTAATATGTGTATTCATCCAATGAATGGCAATGTGTTTTGTTTTAGTAATAATGATGTTCAAAAGAGTAGTATCGAATCTTTGTTATGTGATCACATGCGATCACTTGTATGACGCGATGGTTCGTTTCTTGCGCGTCAAATTTTCTGATTTCCATATCGTCAATACATGAAATTGATTCGATGAAAATTCTTTTTTTTTTTTTTTGTTGAGACATTTTTCATTGTTGTGGAATTTTCAATTAATAGCAATTTTGTTGTATTTGAGTGTGGCTACGTGCAACAGCAACTTCATGCCACATACAACAATGCGGTTGTGGGTGCGACGCATACTGAGCTGCATGATTGCTTTCAGTATTCACGTGTGTACGTGTGTATGTGGCATCATATTAAGATTGGCAATGATGAAGAAAAAAAAGACTGAAATTGATTAAATGTATTTACGGCTTTACATTGATTTGATGGTTTGGAAATTTGTGAGAGAAATAAAAATTCAAAGGTGCTGCGCACTAATTTTTGTGCGAGCTTTTGAAATGCAATTGAAGAAAAATGAAACACGGTGAACCATCGTATACATGGTGACTTGGGTGGTTGGGTTGAAATATGACGCCGTTCGTTTTGATTTCCGAAGCATATTTGAATGCAGCTCGTATACGTGCTCATTTACAAGCGCATTGTTCAGTTTTCTTTCATTCATCGAAATTTTTCAATTTACTGTGCCATTTTCTGCAGCTCAACGCATCATTTTTGTGTGTTTTGTGCGCAACCCGTGCGCGCTGCGAATGAGAGAGGTGTGCGCATAGCAAAATATGTGAAATTAATTTCTGTTACACAGATTTAATACGCTATTTTATATGAGAGCGCATGCTGTTCCTGACGGCTTTGCCCGGATGAAATTGTTTAATCGAAGTAAATGAACAGAAAAAAAAAGAAATAAATAATTATCATGTTAGAATTTGTTTCCTCGATTGTTTATTTATTTGTGTGTTTCTTTTTCGTGCTTCATATCATTGCCAATGTGTATTTGTTGTTATTTTGTCGTTGCGATCGATTCGATTGGTTTCATTTCATTTTTGCAAGCGAAATGCGTAGCACGCATATTTCTCACAAATACACATTGTTTCTTTCACAAACGCATGTGGTGTACTACAATATCATATGTATAATTATTACACCGTAGGAAAAACGATAATTATGTGTTACAGTCATTTTCAATTCAAAATTAATGTAATTGATATTGTGGCAACGACCTTTTTATCGAAACAAATTGACGATTAATTCTTGACACTTTCCTGAGATGCGCTTTGAATTCTTCGGAATTAATTTTTTTGCATTAAAAAAAGAAGCATCATTACTAGTTTGAAAGCAAGAAATCAAATGTATGCATAGTTGAACTTCTTGTATTTTTTTTTTTTTTTTCAATTTTAAATAATTGAAGGGAATTATTATTTACGCACTCTTGCAACGTGAATTATAATTCAGAAAGAACTTGGGGTTATGGTCAGCCAACTAATGAATTCAATTGAAATATTTGTTTTGAAAAAATTACACAATTTCATGTGCGGCCGAGAAAAAATGCGATATAATCATCACTTACATTGTTTGATATGTCTATATTCAATTGAATTTTAAATGTAACACAATCGCATTTTAATTGACTCGATGAAATGACCACATCAAGTCGACAATGAGGCCAGGATTTCCATAATAAATCATCAATCACGACCTGTTCCGTCGGCAAACACTCACTCGATTGCCGAAGATTGATGCTGCTGCGATGGACATGATTTCAAATCATCGTCGATTTCAAGACAAACTCTGATAATTGTGTTCGATTGTTTGAGAGAAGCGAAGAAAAAGCGACGTAAATCGAGGAAATATGTGCGATTGTGCAATGGAATGGCAAACAAATGTGTGATGAAATTGATATGCCTTTATGGAATGTTATGGATTGTTCTGGTTGGGTCATAAGGCGAAGGTATTTAAAAAAAGAAACGATGTAGAAAATTTACATAAAATTGTCTCGATTATGTTTCAGCATCAGTTACATCTATTTGGAAGTTTTTCTTTAATATGCGAACGCGGTTGAGCGGAAAATTACATTCAACATTTGATGTACACTAGTTGAGAATTACTATCAATTATTATAATTAGATTTATTTTCATTATAACAACGAATTCATTTAATTTTTGGTATTTATAGCGCATTGCAGTGCCCCAATAGAAATACTGAAACATTTGCATATATCCTAGTTCTGGGGCGGTGCATTGCGAAAACATTCTTAGACATTTCAATTTTGTTAAATTGTAAAATCATTTTTAAGCACTTTATTCTATTTTGAATTTTCTTTACACTTTCAGCAAGTGGATGGCTATATAGCCGGTATTGGTGCGTATGCAATTTTTTCAGCGTAAACAAATCGTTTTGAAATTTGCGAACATTACAGGTTTTCTCGTCACTTTTTTCAGATTTTCCAGCTTATGATACAGTGCCTAAAGGTTTGTCATTTAGTTGCAAAGGACGATTACCCGGATATTATGGTGCGTATTTTTGGGGAAAGAGGACCGTTAAATACATTGAAACTTGCTAACATTTCGATTGTTTTTTTTTTTTGTTTTTCAGCGGATGTGGAAACACGTTGTCAGGTTTGGCATTGGTGTCTCTTTTCCGGTACAATCTATTCTTTTCTGTGCCCAAATGGAACCGTATTTAATCAAGGTATACATCTACTTATATTTTGTTGTTTTTTTCTTCTTTTCTGGGTTTGATTTATTCTGCTGTTATATTTTTTTTTATTTCATTTTCGGTGGATTTTCGTACAATCAAGCTTACCGAGTATGCGATTGGTAAGTAATTCTCCTTGAAATTAATACAGCTTTTGATATTCGTCATTCAGCTGACGCCAATTTTGATGAATTCGAAAAACAGGTGGACCAATGTAGATTGCCCATTTGCCGCGCAACTCTATCGAAATAACGAGGAGTTGTATCGCAATCCAAGTGCGAATGAAGTATGATATACGAATCGAGACGTAGGTGGCGTAAGAGATGTAGTAGTGCTCTCGACTCGGAATTCCCAACAAAACCAACAGCAACAACAGCAAAAACCGCAGCAAGACCGAAGTGCAAAATTGATAGAGTTAAAACCAGTAACGCAGCTGCCAATTCAAACAATACCAACATTACCAGCCATGCTTCCAACCATTCAATCGAAAGCAATGCAAGCAAAGCAAACGATTCCATACCGATTGAATCATGAACACTTACAAACAGCCCAATCACAGAATTCATATCAACAACAAAACTTACCAACACATATGCAAACCACACCAAAACACATGAAAACATTGCTCGATATAATTAATGTTACGAATATGCCAGTGCAAAGACGAAGAAGACGGAAGAGCAGACGACAACGAAAAGTACGCAATCATTTGGAGGAAAGTTCACAGATTTGGCCAGATCGTTTGATAACCGAAACCATTGGCAATGCCAATGATATTGCATACGCAATTAGTTTAAGTGGAAATAATAAAATTAATTTTAATCATAGTAATATCTCAAACAATCGATTGAATGAATTTAATGTGGAAACGAAAAACTATAAAATTTGGAATCCAATTAAAGCTGAAAATGTGCTTGAAGCACCGTTTGCAACATCGACCAGTGCCGGTAAAACACAAATGATCATTATCAGCAGCAGTCGAAGTGTTAGCACATCAACAGATCGGACTGGAAATGCTGGCAAACAGAATAACACAATACATCGAAAAGAAACACTCAAACAGCGATCGAATCAGTACCACAAAAATGTTTCACTTTCGGCCATTCCACCGCAACTTGATCACGAACAAAACATATTGAAAAATAAATATAACATCGATTATGACAATAAACTAGAAGATGAATATGAAATAATTATGAAAGATGAATGAAATATTCTATTAGAAAACAAAATTATTTTAATTTATTATTTCTTCTGTATTTTTTCTTTTTCAATAAATGAACAGTTCTTAGTTTGGCAATTGCAATTTTAGAAGAGGCAAGATCAGGACATTTTTAACTTTCAGAATAAAATTTAGACATTTCTTCTGTAGTAAAAGCACATTTCGACGTTGTTTTATTTCAATTTTCAGTCAAACAACTCATAAAATGTATCAAAAGATAAATGGGACTTATTTTACTCTTTTCGGTGAATCAAATCAACATAGCACACTTACGTTTAGTAAGTAGTAAAATAATAAAAGCGACGTCAAGTAAATAAAAAAAAAGATTTTTAAAACTTATCCGTATCGCGCGTAAATTATTAGATCGCAAATTATATTCTGGTGTAAAATTACCATTTTAATTACTACACATCGTCTTTTATTCAATATTTAAATATTCATGTTCGATTTGAGTCTAATAGTTGTTTGTACAGTATACATTCAGGCATTTTTTACTTGCACATACCGATTGAAAGAAAACATTTATGGTACTATACATATCTATAAGGTCTTTTTTTGAAACACCCATTGATCATATACGCCTCCCTCAAAACGAGTTATTGCAATGAATGTGTCACAATAGAATATATTTCCCGAATCATACACATTTGGAATACCCAGTTTTTCAACTCCTGGATTACGGACTGCGTACTAGCAGAGCTATGCACTAGAGGGTTAAGGAGACCTTACAAATGTTAAGCTCCGTAAGAATTCCGTCGAATTTCATTTTGGTGTTTATGAGCAACTCAAAACGATGAGCCTCCATCACAAAGTATGAATGCACAGAAATAGTGGTTTGAACTATAGTATTATTATAATATTCCTTTGGTATGTCGTGAATAGAACTAATAATTGAGTTTGAAGTTTCAATGTGTACTATGAAGCCATACTCTTCACACGTTGTTCCATTATTTTGCTCACTATTCTAACGAATTAACTATATTATTGAGCTGTGTCAATATTCTTTAAAATATTATTGATAAAATGGTTCTATCTGAATGGCACAATAGACAACACTTGAATATTATGTACTTGAATTTTATGTTTTATTATGAATATATTTCGCTAATAGTTTTAATATTTTCTGTAGGCCCTCAAGAAGAATCAAACCAAGATTCGATACATCACCATTTTTTGAATATAGCCAAATTGGCATTACTAATTTCAATCTAAATAAAATGGTCGAAAATAAAATAAATTATTGATTGTTGACAAGAAACGAAAGCTTAATGCATTCGAAAATGGAACTGCACAGATCATTGATCATTTCATTCGATATCTATTTAGCTCATGCAATGGTATGTCTAATGCAAGATTCGGATATGCTTTTCGAATCACTATTCTTATCGTGTGGTAAATTCAATTAAATCGATTAAATGTTGCATTGCGAACTACACTTTGAATAGTTCATTTTCGACTGTTTTGGACTTCACGCCAATTAATTCACTAGTCTGTGTATCTAAGATCATGCTAATTTGTTCGTTCACTCGACTAGGTCTCTTCAACACTTCAATATCATTCAGTTAAATGTTAAAGTTCAATGTTTAACTCGGATCCGCCGATTCATTTTGACTGAATTCATTTCGAAAATATTTATTTACCTTACCGAAGTCACTGCGTTAAGATGTCTTTTACCATCCAAGATATTCATACATTAGGCTTGTCCGATTTTTTTTCTTTACCGTTGAGATTTTTTTTTGGTCAGTTTCGTAATATTGAAATTCCAATAGTAGATTTGTGCCTCAAAAACTCAAATACTGTGCGGCCAAAAAAATTCTCATGAGTGAGCAAAATGCGATAAGCCTGAAGAGCATTATCACATATAATTTTTTGAACGGTTTTTTACATTTTAATGATTTACAGTTTCCATCCACTTTCTGTTTCTCGAATGTATCGATAAGGTGTGATCATTTACATTTTTCGGAAGATGTTTAAATTTTAAAGTGATTCGATTTATTTTTCAACAAATTATGTTTGAACGTTGAAATCGTTGTTTGACGTTTATTCGCTTTGTTGAACATTCGTTTTTCCAAGTGGTCTTTCGGCTCTTCTTCTTATGCTGATATTTCTAATCTATTTATCCATTTCAAAATGTTATTGTGTTCATCTACCTCGATTTCGAGTGAGTTCAAGGTGTATGAATAGTACAATGGATCGGTGTTTTATGAAATTTTCACAATTTTATGTTGAATTTACGAGTTTTCCAGTAAAAATCCATTTATTCACCTTTTGCTTTTTTGTGTTTCTTACACTATTATCGTCCAACCATTCGTCTAATTAACATAGATCAAAGTGGATCCAAAAATGTTTGTTCAACAAAATAGTTTAGAATCTTCTGAGAATTTTTCAAGTGGATTTTTTGCGTCAATCGATTTATTTTGAAATACTTTTTGGTGTTTTACTTTATTTAGCACCATTTGAAATTCAGCCATTTGTTTCTTCCAATTGTCTTGACTTCTTCAATGCCACGATTGTTCGCATACGCTCCACTTCAAGATACAACGGTCCTTTGAACACAGTTTTGTCCATCTAGAAATCGTTATTCGAATGCGTACATTTCAATGGCTTCCAAAATAAATTCGATGTACTATTGTTACATTTTCAAAATCCAAAATAGATTCAGTTGAATGTGAAATTAAAAATAACAGCAAAATTAAGCAGCAATTCATTTAATGATGATTATTATTATTATTTTCGTCGAGTCGGTGTTATCGGTTGCAATGTCTGACAAAGATATACGTCAATTTGATTTTGTTGATTTATTATGTTTGTGCAAACATATATCAGTCAATCTCGATGCGTTCAATTATGCTGATCAGAACTATACCAAAACTATCGAAAGAGCAAGCATGTGTGTGTGTGAGAGAGAGAGATGGAGGGAGAAAATAAGAAAGAAAACCTTGCAATACATACAACAAAAATCAAGAGCGAAAAAGCACTTCGATTTGCGAAGGTAGTTGAAACGATAGTAGCTGCCGTAGTCGTAGCGCAGAGAATAAAATAAGAGTTGTATATGAACGAATACATTGAAAGTATGTTTAAAAAAATGAAATTAAATTCAAACCAAAGGCAGAAAATCAATGGAAAAACAATGCATGACTATGCTGAATACAGTACGCGTGCTTGCATTCACCAAACAGGCCAACGACCAATACAACAAAACGGCAGCATCGAACCAACAACCACGATCAGAGTACAATCGAACATTTAACACAAAACACACGGAGCAACAGCAGAGCTCACAGTCAGCGCACGCCATGCATCACATCGTCCATACCATTTAGTCTTTTAGTAACTTTGCTTGAGTCAACATAGAAAATTTCCTTTTGTCGTGGAATATTTCTTCGTGCGTTTTTTTTTCTTCAGTTCGTTGTAATTTTTCGTTTTGATTTTTAGTTGTATATATCGCGCGCATATACATACATGGTATACATACACTCATGTTGTTTCTTGTTCGCTGGGTTTGATTTATTCTGCTGTTATATTTTTTTTATTTCATTTTCGGTGGATTTTCGTACAATCAATTTTTTTCGCTTATAGTTAGAATTACGCGAACGGTACGAAATATAAAGAGCAAAGGCAGAAGAAAAATTAAAGGCAGTACAAGTACATGATAAATATAAACGTATGTAATTTTCAAATCACAACAAATAATACAATATATTAACGAAGAAGTAAAAAAAAAAGAAATCGTTGATACTATAACATTATATAAAGAAGAGAAAAATTATTGAAGAGAGAAGACGAAAAGTACAAAACGGCATTAGTAGCCGTGGAGCTGTTGATGTTTAAGTTTTTTTTTTTCATACATACATACATATATATTTAAATAAAAAAAACGAACCAAAGATATAAAGTAAAAACAACTAGTTTGCTCTGCTTGTGAAAATATCCATAGAAATTAAATGGTGCGCGTTTGCGTCGATATCTCGCCTATTTGTAAAATATACTCACATACACACAACACAATTTGCGAGAGGGAAAACATACCGTTCAATGCATGTACGCAGCTTTTGAGCAGCAACAAAATCTCTTTGTCGCCTGCATCGTTGCTGTTAATTTGCACATTTTGTTGTTGTTGTTGTTGACGAAGAAAAAAAAAGTTACTGGCAAAAAAAACATCCGATTCGCATGTGTCAAATCGCGCGCAGTGTGCATTTAGATCCTTGTTAATGTTAATAATATGATAATGTTTTTTTGTTGTTGTTTTTGTCTCTTTAAATTCGAATCGTTGTTGTCGTTTCCGTTTCATGGAATCGACCAGAGTTGAATTAACAAAAAAAAGATACCAAACAGTTAAAACAAACTATGCAATTGTGTGAGAGTAGTAGTTAAAAAAATATATCACATGAAAAAAGGAGCGACCAAAAAAGTACAGTAACGACGAAAAAAAAGTATTGAATGTGCATTTGTGATATAAGTGAATACATACACGTAAATATTTATTAACAGTTTACAGTTTTTTTTTCGTATGTTTTCGTTTTTAATCCGATTGAGAAACCAACTTAAAAATTGCAAACGAAACACACAAACAAAAATCACACACAACGACCAATCATCAGTCAGCGGTGTAGATTAGCAGCAGACCAACTGAAGAAATTAAAAAATATATATGAAAAACAAACACACTGAAACAACATTGAAGCCGCAACTACACAACAAAAGTCTTCAACAACTGGTTTTGAACCGTTCTTGTGTATTTTTTTTTCCTGCGTTTTATCGCTCTGTATTTTTTGGCCCCTTTTTTTCCCGAAACCAAAAGGAACCGTCTTCCATAATAATCACATAATCTTAATCGATTGTTGGTTGGTTTTATACGAAAAAACAAACAAACAAAACACCAAAGTATATCCCGTTTTAAATGCTTGTGATTTATGTAAATCATTAACCGAATTGAATCGATTTGAGAGTTTTCAAGCGAAAGACAAGTTTAGCAAAGCAAAAAAAAAAAAACAACAAACCAGATAAACGAGCGAAATTCCCAAAAATTATTGGTCATATCAAAAACGACAGGAAACTGAACAAAAGATTTGGTGAGATGGTTTGAAGTTTTCAGTATAAAAATAAATTGGTAAAAACAAAGCATCAAAGGAAGTCGTTACATTCATTGGCTGCTTGATTTGATTCAAGTGGTTGGTTGGCACCGATGATTCTTTTCGGTTTCGTCGCCTCACACTCAATCATATACACGCATTTGTGAGCATAGTCAGCGTATCACAATAATAATGAGCGCGGAAAGAAATATTTTTGCTATTATGCACACGATTGCTTTTAATATGCAAAACGCAACCAAATACGAAATTAAAAGAAACAGAAAACTACGTAATACAACAAGCGCATTCGCGCATTCGTCAATTAAATTGAATCGCGTAGATAAATGATTAAACATTGAAAATAAATTGTGTGTTTGGGTTGAAAATAGAAGAAGAAAAAAAAAGTTTCACATTTTCTCAGTCGGTATTAAACTTATTGCTTCTGCTGTTGCTGCTTACACTGGCTTAGAGATAAAAAAAAAGCTGGTTTTTTTTCGTTGTGAACAATTGCACGGACGCATAATTTTACACACGCATATTAAGCAGTCGTCCAGTTTTTTTTCGCCAGTTCATTTAAATATGCGTAAACCGAGTGTTGAGTATACTTTTTTTTCTCTTTCTGATTACATTACTATCTAATATCTAGCGAATAGTGTGTGTGTGCATGTGTAAGCGTGTGCAGTGTGAAACGTTGAAAAATGTGTTTATCATGAAATTTAATGGTAAACGCACTGTTTTACGTCTCAACCCGATAAATCTGCAATATTATGGTCTTTATATATATATTTTTTTTTAGGCCTGTAGGCACATCACCGGCATCTATAATCACACAACAAATATGTTGTTCTCAATTTATGTGTATCGTTAGTTTAGTTTTTTATTCCTTCGTTTTCGGCGATCTCTAAAGTACGTTTGAACATTTCCGTTCGATCCAAAAATGACAATCTAATACGAAAAATCAAAAAGAAAAAAAAAACACTATATAAGGGACACTTTTTTGCTCTCTATGTCTCTCTTCTTTTTTGTTTGCCGACGAATATGCGGTTATTCGATTTAGCAAATGTGCATAAATACACACTATCGCGCACACCATATCACCTTTCATTCACCGCCGCAACGATCTCCATTTAAGTCTTTTGCAATAACGGAACTAACCCATTTATTTATTTTACATTACACAAGCCGATCAAAGATGGTTCGAAAGTGTATAATCAATCGAACTAAAATCCCATTCGATAGTTTTTTTTTACAGAAGCCTCATTCAATCATTCAATTACAGATTTTGCATTATAATTTACGTGCTTGTCGTAAGCACAAAGTGCTAGGTGAATTGATAAAAAGAGACATTCGCACAAGGCGAAAATGAAATAGAAGATGAAAAAAACCGAACCACAACAGCAGTGCAAATACTCACTGTAATGTGTGGTGTGCCCAAGCGAGCTTCGTTCCTTCATACTTTTCCTTTTCTAATTGATCAGGTAACAGATGAAATGGAAATTAGTTGTTTGTTTATCTATCGTTTGCATACGATAGTGTCGTGAGCGAGATGCTATGTTTGGTGTATTTGTGATGTTGTTGGTGATACTGCAATAGTAGTCAACAGCACACTTCCCAACCGATCGAAATGTATCGATCGCAATACGAAATGTCATGTTCTTCATATCATTTCGTAGCGTTCGATGTACGTCAAAAATGTCAGTTCAGCATTTAATTGCTCGCGTTCACTATTTATAACGCACATTTATATATGTACACATTTTTTTTGTGTGTATATTTCATTCGGTTGTTGTTACACTCTTTCTGAAAAATGCATGACTCTGTTTGGTTTGTTGGTTGCACACATTTTTTTCTGAGTGTACGTTGTTGTCGTCGCTTCACATATTCTCGCGTGTAACATTATTTTTATTGTCTCGGACATGAAATCGTAAACACACGCAGAAAAATGAAATCGATGTCAAAACAGACGTTGCGATAACAAGATTTGAAACTATAAAGTTTTTTTTTCTTCTTCTCTTCTTTTAAATTTTACGCCGTTGTCTTATTCGCCAGCTATCATGAGTATATTTTCAGCTTAAACACAGAAACAACATACACACACTATCGTCGAAGGCTAGCCAATCGAATGTGAACGAAAAAAAAAAACAACACTTTTTATAAACCAGATTGAAACGGAATTAGTTGTCAACCACATTGCACTGTTGTGAGCTTAAAAATATTCCAAGCGGACACACACACACAAGAGCACATCAGATATACTAAATTGTTTCGATGAAAATCCGACAGTTTCATCGATCATTCGATGAGATTGGTTTAATGAAAAAAGCATGATACACTGTCGATTACTGTCGAATTCATAACAATATTTAAATACACCCAATGGCATTTCGTTTTGAATAAATTTTCAAGTGCATTCAAAATCGATTCAATTGATTTCATTCAAGTGGAAAATCTTCACTGACTAATGAATCTGCGTCCAATATGGAGCAATTGCTGACCTCATCATTTTTAGATCGAAACGATATCCATCTATAATAAATTCAAGCACATGCAAACCATTGTTGTGTAAATGTTTCTAAATTTAAATGATCACGTTCTTTTTGTGTGAATTCTAATCAAGGGTAAAAATTATTATGCGATTGAATGATTGCCAATGAATTAAAAATCACTCTCGTCTCGATAACAAACGTGAGTTCAATAGAGCGATGCGACATCGTTGTACGCATCAATGCCATAACAAAATTTTGTTTCCACTTTTCTTCCATCGGATTACAATGGGTATTTTTTTGTTTATTTTAACCTTTTACGATCTTCTAAATTGTTGAGCAATATTCCCTCGAAAACTGTTGGTTTTTTTTTTGGTAGTTTACAAATGCCGTTAAACAAACGGCATGTAAAGAGCAAAAACGAAGAAACCAATCACAAAAAGGTAGTAACGCCACCGATTAAATGATTAAAAATAGTACTCAAATAATCATCCAAAAATAGAAAGAAAATTGGCAACGCAAGAAAATATTCAATTCACACATCAATTAATCAAGTCGAAAGCGTTATAATTTTATTGTTAGTGTGTGTGTGAGAGAGTGTTTTAGTTATTTTTTTCTTTACAATATTAGTTTATATGCTTAACCAATGGCATACAGTATTGCTCTTCATCTCTTTTCCGATGAGCCGCAATTGCTTTGAGCTGTTCAGTAATCGATGATGTTAGCAAGCTCGACGATTTTTCTTCTTCTTTTTGATGGTCGGTTGTTTTCAAGTCGAAAACATGAAGAGCGCTTTTCATCTCGTGCAAGTGACCGGCATCAAAGTAGTGGTTTCTACCATGTTTTTTTTTGTCTTTTTTTAAAGCCCATTTTTCATTTAACAAACTTGGTTTTTGTTTGTTTATGTACACCGTAGATTTGTTGTTGTTGTTTCTTTATTCGTCAAACTTTGCATCTTACTCGAAATTTGGAAAATGTTTAATCGTTTCATTCATCTATTGTGAATGCACCTGATGAGTGTCGGCTTGACGCTAATTTGTGTCCGTCATCTTGTAAACACACACTAGAGCACAGCAATAGTAATGAGAGAGTGTACATCGAAAGTGATTTATCGATTTCTTTCTCTTTTTTCGGCACTTTTCACACAACATCGGCTATAAATTAATTTTTTTTTTCTTTTCGCTTCTACAGCGTACAAGCAATATTTAGCCGATATTGTTGTCTAGTTAAATTAGACAGAGAAAAAAAAACCACTCTCCATAACATTTAAGAGCCAATTCAAATGCCATCATTTTTAATGAATGAAATTCCTATTGTTGCCAAAACCACATTTCATACACACATGTGTAATTTCATTTGTCCATTGCTCACGACAGGTTAATTTTTCATTTCTTACTTGTTTCTCTCACATGACGCGAGAAAGACTTTTTTCTCACTAATTTTGCTTAATTCATTTAATTTGCGTCACCTGAACCATAAATTTCGGTGCCATTGTGAAATGCTTCGTTTTTTATTTGACTTAATCAAGTGAGAAATGATAAAAGGAAAATATGTTGAATGCCAGTCAGTGACTTTTGTCGAGCGGGAAATCATGAAAAACACTTATACACGTGGAGTCATAATTCAAATGTTTCGTTGAAATGTTTATGACACACCTTTGGCATTTTCTTCGTATTTTCCCTCTCTTTCTCTCTTTCGATCTCACTATACTAATTGGTGATAGTTTTTGTTGATTTTTTTTTTATTCTTGCTACATCGTTGTTTTTAGTCAAGTCTATATTTAATTTCCGTATGTGACGTGTTTATCGCATACTTTTTCTTCAATGTTAAACTATTTCAATTCAAATGATCGCTTGTTCGAATGACCAACAAATGAAAATGTGTGATCTATTATATCACCATAAAATTATTCTATTTTTTTAAACTGATTCAACTTTATTCGATGGTTTAATATGTTAAGACTTTTTGTCCTTGTGTCATCGTTTTTTTTATTGATTGTATTATCTGCTTCGATAAATGTCAGTTTTTCTTTTTCTAAGAAGTTACCATTGAATTGATTGAGCCAAAGGCCAAAGTTTAATTGCGAATTTAGGTTTTATGTGATGTAAAGCGGAGCACGGAAAACGGTGTACACGTTTACGATTTCAGAGATTACGATATGAATGGCATGTAAACAAAACTATGTGTGAATAGTAGAAAGAAGAATGATTCTGGGAAATGACCACGGTTTGTTTCGATATAGACATAACAACCAAATGCCAAAGTTTATCTAATACAAGAGATTGATGCGAGAGAGAAGCTAAAAAAACTGATTGGTATGCAAAAGAGAAGAGGAAAAATGTTGATTTTATGTATTTTTCTCTTTCACTCGTGGTAATAAATTGTTTCGAAGGTCAGTGAAACAGTGTGAGAGACTCTAGTTAGCAAAATGCGATCGCACACAAAAAAGCGAAAGTGATCAGTTGATTATGTTGCTACTAAATAAAAGCCAATACAACACACACATACATCGTCTTCATTTGTATCGTGTGACTCGACCTCTCAGCAACAATGTTGTGGTGGTGAACGCATGTATTATATTTTTGTTGTTGTTGTCATTATTGTTGCTCTTTCATTCATACACTCATTCATACGAAATATAAAAAAACCACACGTTCGCATGTAACACACACTGATTTCCATAAAACAAAGTGCATTTAAGTGTTCATTTTTTTGTTCATCTTTTTTGTTATGGATTTTCGGCATAACATTTTACGCAAAAATGGTGTTGGCGCATCATCCAATTTGAACTTGATCAACGATGCAATCGGATTGATCTACTTTAAAATCAATCAACCGCTTAACATATGTAATAACACAAACAAGTGGTATATCACGTAGTAAATTTTAAATTTTGCATTACATATACATAACACTTATAGTGTTGATCTCTTCTTGTTGAAATGATCGCAAGCACACATCGAATGGAAGTGAAGTGAGGCAATGAAAATAAAGCTCTGTATATACGTATCGTATATATATATATATATCGATTACGTGTTGCGCGGTGCAAAGGTAATAATTGGATTGCATTCGATTAGTAATGTTTGCATATTTGTTCATTTGCCAAACGGCACACAGCTCGAACTAAATGCCAATTAAGATGTTACGAAAATGCGACGAAACAAAGAGAGAAGCATACCCGAACTTGTCTTGTCTTGTCAACATCAAAACAACATCAGTATCTTAGTAAGTTTAAAGCAGTGGTAAACCATTCGAAACAACAACAATCAACAACCACACAAAAAAGCGATGTACTCTAGCATTTAATCGCTGTTGATGGCTTCTGTACTTTTTTATTATCGTATTGCTGTGATGTCGTCGTCATCGTTGCCAATTTAAAACGGCAGATTGAAAGAGTCGGTTCGCTTCCCATGCCACAATCGTTACAAATAAAATTCAATGTGACAAACACATTTTATCAAACAGCTGGCCTCAGACCAATATTATTTTCTTTCAAATTCATGTTATTTTTAGCACGACAAGAGATGAAGAAAAGATAAATGCGATTGATTTTCCATTGCGCGCTTAATGCCCAGAATGTATTTGTTCGATTGATTAATTCTTGTAACCGGAGAGAGACACTTTCACACACAAAGACAAAAAAAAAAACACCATAACATCAATTATGTAACAAAACATGCGCTACACCATCGTCGTTGTTGAATTTCGAACATGAATTTCGGTTGCATAAATTAAAAACAAAAACAAATATACATAAATACTCCACGGGTTTTGGTGTCGTGTGTGCAGGCGACGTGATTGTGCGGCTCGACAGAATATACATATGTAAATATGTATGCGCGTGTACAGTGAGCGCTCTCTTGATCCACTCTCAGTGTGTATGTGTGAAACGACTATCGCAAAAGATCAACTGAGAGTTGTTGTGGTTGTTTTTTGGTGAAAGAATGTGTAAGATAGAGAGGGAAATAGATTTTCAAGCATGCAGAAGATACATTGAATGTGTTGTTTGTGTGCAAATTAAATTCTCTACAAATTCGGTATTTCAATTTTTTAGTTTTAAGTATATATGTCAAGCGACGAAACTGTTCAAACGAATAAAATATGAATTAAATACAGTTACATGCGACGCAACAAAATGAAATAAAAGTAACGAATGACAACAACCAAGCCAAATCATAAAATATACATGGAGAGACAGAAACAGAGCGAACGTAACCAAAAGGGAATTACACTCTGGCTATACACTGCCACTGAGTGAGTAAAAAAAAAAAACATACACCAAAACACATAGAGAAGAAATCCAACGAGATTGAACTTCATTGAGATTTAGTCGAGTGCTGTCGATTGATTCGAGCAGTTCGATATTAAGGGTTTTCGGGGCTCTGATTAATTTTTTTTTTGATTTGCTTGCGTGTATCGCAAATTGTCAATTAGACAACGATTAAAAGTTTGAAAATATCGCGTGTTTGCGTGTACAGAAGTGTTAATTCTATTGAGTTAAGCATTAATTTGATTTGATTCAATTCGATAGAATACACTGTTTGAGATCAGTTTTATTTTTCGTTGTGAGCAAGTGTTTAAAGAAAATCCGTCAAAATTCAGCGATACGTGAGTGAGGTTTTATCCATTTATCTGAAGTTTGCTTTCCTCGCTATCTTCTTATTCTACTTCATAAAATGGTACATTTGGTATTTTGAGCCGAAAGATTCGGCTTTGGATTAACGAGATCACACACACACACCCGCCATCTATCCAGCTCGAACGACGGGTCTTCTGTGAACACATAAACAAAAAGGTTATATCCGATTCATTTTTTTTATTTTCTTCACTTCGGTGCTTGTGAAACGGAAATCAAACAGATACACTTTAAAATCAAACCAAGATTGAATGGTGTCCCCTATTGAAGATACACGTGGATGAATAAAAAGTAAGATTATTAAAAGTTCATATAAATTTGATCACACATCCAAGGTGCCAATTGGCTTAATTGGTTATTGCTTTTACGGCTAACTTATATTGAAAACGATTCGAATTGAGAAAAAAAAGGCTCAGACGATGTGTGAACTATATTCCATCAGTAGCCAGCTGATCTCGTACTACGTTCCGATTGTGCAGTACCAAAGAACAAAAATTCCACCAACAACAGAAATAGGAATTCCATAATGTAACATGGAATATGACTCATGAAATCAAATACGTATTCAAGACGAAAATACGGTACATTTTTTCTCATTTGATTTGATGAAAAATGAAAATTGAATTTCAATACTCTTGCGCGCAACTAAACTTACAATCACGAACAAAAAAAATTCAAAGCACATATAGACGTTACCGATTAAATGCCACAATCAATGAAATCGCACTAAACAAGCTTTTGGAGCATATAACAACGGCATATGAATAGAGAGAGAGAGAGCGAGAGAAAAAGTCGTACGCACAAAAATTGAATACCGATTTGTTTCGCAAATGACAAAAGCGTATCGAGCAATCGATTAATTCGAAGTGTCAACAAATTGTTATAATTGGATGAGACACGTATAATGGGACGACGCAACATGTGTGCATGTACAAATAAAATTGTCGACCCTAATGAATGAACGGTTTAATTTACAGTTGAATCGATAGTTTTGGCATTTACTTTGCTCGGGTTTTTTTCCGCTTTTATTTCACTCGAATTTCAACGACAACAAAAAAACTACACATTTTTCTCTATGTAAACAAAATCGAAATGGATGAATTTTTCTTTATTCAAATTTTGGTGTTTTTTTTCTGAATTAAAATTCCAATATCGGCTGTGCACTTTTTTTTATCATTTCCTATACGATATCATATCAATCACAAGCTTGTAGCTCGTACCATTGATAGAGTTTAAATACACGTATTTTTCTTTCTGTGTATCTCTTCTCTTCGGCAATTTGTTATTCAATCGATTTGGCAACTGATTTTTATTTGTGATTTGCATTTTATTTGGTATTTTTACATATGCAATGTTGCGCGAAAAATAACTTATTTATTCATCGAAATCCATTGGGTGATAGTGAGAGTTTTAACGTACATTAATCGACAAGTTGAATTGTAACAAAAAAAAAACTGGAAAAAATTGAAATATCCAATTCCGAAAGTGCTCGATTTTGTCATTTCCTGTCAAAAATGCTAAACCAAATTTAAACGCGAAACTATTCGCAATCGTTAGATAATCATATTTTAAACGCATTTTTTTTTCTTTTTAAAATTTAAATTGAAAACTTCCTTTGCATTATAATAAATTTATATATCCATGGAATATTCAGGAAAACTGGTTCAATTGTTTGTTTGTTGATATCTTTGGAATATTATTAGAAATTGTAAACACCAGAAATGGTGTGCGAAGATGAAGAGGAATGGTCGAGATTGAGTACATTGATTGTATGCATAAATTGTTAAAATGGGTAGCCGTTAAAAAAATGGATTTATGCCACTTGCACATAATCAAGTCAAAGAACTATGCACAATGCACACTGTATGCGAATTTGTTCTGAAATCGCACAGCAAACATACCAAAAAACACAAAAAAACAACACATGCAGTTCTATTGTTTTAACGTCTGATAATTACTTTAACCTAATTCTAGGGATTATTTTCAGTCGGCAAAGAAAAAAAGCCACAACGAAACTGAATTTCAATAATTAATTCAGATCTGAAAGTTTTTCTCGGTCGAAAATATGCACGAAAACATTCCGTCAAATTTTACATATAAGAACTGTTAAAACACCATTTTTTTTTCTTCAACACGAATAATTACGTGAAAAAACAACAAATTGTTGAGTACTGCATACAATGTTCGCATTGCGAATGCAAATTTTTGTGAATTATATACGCGTTATGCAAATTATCGTATGCGATATTATCTGATTGCCAGGTTCTAAACACTTGACATGCACGAAAAACAAGATAAAGACGAAGAAAAATATTTATTTCACCCAAATATCACGGTCTTTGCACCGTGCCAGCCGTGTTGGAAATCGTACACATACCAAATATCCACATCAGCTGGAGATAAAAAAAAAAAACACTTCATTTTGTATTCTTCTGTGTTCAAGGTGAGCAGAGGGTTCAATTTGATGGTAATTGATTTTTTTTTTGTTCGTTGTTGAAGCACACAAAGAAACATCTGCAAATTGACACTAATATGGCTTTTGTACAAACCTTAATGATTGAACAATTGTACCTGAGCGAGAACGAAGTATGCTTTTGCATATTATTTTTCAAAAAAAAAAAAATCAAATAAAAAATGGTTTTCAGTTTGTCAAAATGAAATTGAAACAAGCAAAAGACAAACAAATCGAGACAACTTGAATGTGTTAAATGGGTAAACACATCTTAAAGACTCATTGAGCATTTTTTGCTTGAATCGCTGTCGATTGTCAAGTTGAATTTTAAGCATGAATTTATTCAAAAAGCGCTACAGAAGTTATCACATTTTCCAACGGCCATAATCAATATGCAAACAGAGAAGAAGAAGAAGAAGACGAAAAACCTCATCGCCATGCATAGAACTATAAAGGTTAGTTGTCGGCGATACGAGTTCACATCGTATTTCATTTCAATGGTTATATTTGCCTTGTTTTAATGTTTTGGCATCATTTGTAACCAAATTTATCAGCAACAAGTCAAAAACATGCATCATCACGTCACAAACAAACACAATAACAGCAACAATAAAACCGTGGTAAGATTGATTCTTTTTTTGTTGTTGTTGTGTTTTATTCAATGGAAACGATCACGAGCGCAAATATGAAACCGCCCGCTCGATCGACCGCCACAACATTTTGCTTTTATGTTTATTATTATGTGCATTTGATTTTCTTGCGAATATGAATTAATTAAAAAGAATGCTTGATATATGTTAATCGTTTAATCGTTTAATTTGTTTGGACTTGTATTTATGCTCATCCTATTCATTTTCTTTTTTGTTTTATTTTTTTTTTTCAACATTGAAATGTTTGTGCACGTTTAAAAGCATATTAACACTAACACAAATTAACAGTCATAGTTGAACAGCAAACAAAAAAATAAAACCACACATCTCGAATGTTAACTCATAATTGGCGAGAGGTTCGACTCTTATGGCGATTGAATGCACGCGAATATGTACAGTGTGTTAAACAACTTGAGATTCCCGTCAGCGAACCAAGTCTAATGCAAATTTCTTTTACTTCATGCAATTCATTGCGCGTGCTTCATTCGTTTAAAATACATTTTATCCCATTTGCTCGTTCGTTTTTGCAATATCGTGGAAGTCATCATCCGTAGTAAAATTAAGTGAATTCACCGACACTTTCAATTGCACAGAATATCGTATTTAATTAGAATTCACTGGCCTATAATCGTTGAGAAGAAAAAGAAAAATTGTTGCGGTTGCGGTTTTGTGGTGTATTTTTGTTTCTACTTCAATATGTAATTATTAATTAATTTAAATACACTTGTATCTTTGGAGTGGATTTTGGATTAAATCTCTTTTTTTTTTATTAAACAAACGTGTTTACATTGACCCGAAAATCATTGATGGACCAGTAAAATTAGTATTTGTCAGGTACCATAGAGAGCTCCAAAACTCAATCGAACAAGTAAAATAAAACCAAACGATTGCAGTTGGAGACATTTGATTGTGTGCCTTCCTAAGCTAAATGCATTTATCACGACCTCAAACCGTGAAATGAACACGTACACTTTTTTCACACAACAATAAATTGATTTTGTAATTTTCCAGTTCAGAGATTAGAGTGTCTATTAAAACAAGTTCATCGGTTTGGTTCGTCTTTATGAGCTTCTCTATAGTTTTGCTACGCTTTTTACTCCTTCTCGTATCGCAGCAAAAAAAATGAAAAAAAAAAACTTATTGTCATCGACTAAAAATAATTAACATATGTACATCAGCTATTCTTGTGGTTGGTAAATGTCAAATGTTTATAATGCAGCCAGATTGATGAATATACGACATTTTTTTCTCCTCTGTCTCTCAAAAAGCCTGTATTTGGAAATGTCAAATCAAGAAATTGTTGCTATTTTACCATGAAGCATAACGTTGGATTTTTCTAGTGAAGCTTTCGAACGCATATCGTTTGTCTTCTTCTTGATATTGCTGATTCGTTCTCATATTCACTTCCAATCGTATAATAAAAACTTGTGGATTTAGTGATGTACATGCATTACAATATGTGGCTATTTAAACGAAATTCAATTTTCATTTTATATAGAAAATGTGACACATCCAAACGGAACCAATTAAATTCATAACAAATCACCGCGACCATCGAATGGGACAGAATCACAAATTGAACGATTTTTATTTTGATGAGTTTCGTATTTTTTTTTGCCGTGAAAAAAAAGTTTACTCTATTTAACTTGCATGTACTACAAATGAAATGAGAAATTCGATGTTTTTTTTTTCAAAATGAAAACAGCGTAAATATACAAACGTTAATTATATAAGCGAATATTGTATTTCCTGAAAGCAAAATGAACATAAAAAAAAACGACGCAAACGATCCAACCGTCAAAAATCAACGATAAACCATGCCATCCAATAAATTATAATATGTAGTGCATATGATATGAGCGCTGAAATTCACATTAAATGGATCGAAAACCAAACGAAATGGGCACAAATAAAAAGAAAACACTTGAAACGAAATTTCATTATGGGAGCAAAACTGAGGACAAAATATATGAAAATGAAAAATTGTCCATTGGTTTAGCAGTAATGTGCGAGCTAGATTTTACAGGG
>NW_022197640.1:455003-488214 GCF_009176525.2 Contarinia nasturtii
GCACATTACTGGGTTTAGACAACGCCGTGAATATACGCATTATGAGCAAAATTGAGAAGAAAGCATTTTGTTGAAGATATAATCGTAACACGCTGCTTTACAACGTCATTTATTTTTTTTTTCTTCATTTTTATTGACAACATTTCGGAGGCATTGGCTTTTTTCCGCCAAAACTTTAATCACGTGCAATATTTTACAATGCAAAATTCATATGAAAAATGTTGATGACAACAAAATGATACGAAATAAAAACTAAGAGTGATGGTTCTCGATTCGACAAAGACAACACACACAAAAAGAACATTTTCCCTTTCGTTTGATTGTTCACATGTTAAAATGCGATCCAGTCTATTGTCTTAAGGTATATGCTTAAAAATTGTGCATGGTTTCATTCTCTCTCTCTCTCTCTCTCTCTCTCTCTAAATGTGTGTGTCGCGCTGTCTTTTTTCGCAGGCAAGAGTCAAAGCTCGATGTTTCATGGAGCAAAACAAAAAAAAAAGAAACATAACAACAGGTAGATGGTCAATTGCCGCATTTTATAAACATCAGTGAAAATGAAAACACGAACAATAACAAATTAAAATGGCAGAAAAAAGCACAAATTTATTATTATTATTTATGCGGCATTGTTGTGTGATATCATTCTCATGATCTTTATAGGTGATGCCGGATTAGATAAAAACTGTAGTATTCATGCATGTACCATTCTTTGTTATTTATTTTGCGCTGCACTGCGCTTACATTCTCTTCAGCATGTGTGTCTGTCACCCCGTGTCTGTGTTAGTGTGTGCTTTATCGAAAAATGATGCATTCAAAGTTGGCAAATGGCGCGTCAGCTGTTGATGGGTATAAAAAAAAAACAACAACAACAACAATAATGATAAAGTTTGCGATGTGATGTGTTTGATATTTTTTCTCTCCCTGCCTCTGTCTCTCAGTGTAATTCCAACTCTTTGATCATTTCAAAGTGCTACTCCACATTCTTTATGGCACTCATATTCGCACAAGTTGACTGGATATATGAGTGCATTCACATAGAAATGGCCTTTCGCATGCCATTATTATTACTATTATTTTCCATATGCTGATGTAATATAATATTGGTCAGCATAGCGATTAAATAATAACAATCAACAATTAAACGATACAATATGAATGGAACCACGAATCCATTCATTATGTTATTTTCATTCGGTTCGAACATCGAAATTAGTTGCTATGTTTGTATTCATTTTTCATTCATTTTCACGTTGATCGCTTTATTTTAGCATATTTAAAAAAAAAAAAAATATTTTATATAGGAATGGCTCATCCAATGTTCGATCGATTTAAATCAATTTACAACTTAATTATCGATTTTCGATGATATCACTCATCACGATCAAATTTTTGTTTTCATTTGATTCGGCTCATTTTGCTTCTGGCCAATTCGTATGTGTGTTTTTATTAAATTTATTTTGAATCATCGATGGCCTCATGTTTATTTTATTTCTGATACACATACGAAAGAGACACACATTGTGTGTGTAGCCTTAGAATACCGTTAAACCGTATGTACATTGATTGAAATGTTGTTGTTGCTGAGGGGCAGTAAAGAATAATATGGTTACGAATTGGTTGTGCGCTCAAATAGAAAATAGAAGCAGCCAGCCAATTAGAAATACATAAAATAATGTTTCGATTTTTCATTTATCCATTTTCCCTGATTCCATATCCATACCCATGCGCGCACAAACACACATGTGCGTTTACACTTGCCATAAGCAAATACATGCATTCATTTACGTACATTTAAACCGTACGGCCGATGCAAATATATTATGCGAAGTTTGTAAAATGTTTGGCGATCTTGGATTGAAAGCCAATTGGATCGTAATCGAGTTTTTTCAATAACTATTGCGAATGAGTATGAAAAATTGCGGAGAGCAATAACAACAACAACAAAAATCCATACCAGATATGAGTGTGAACGAGAGTTTGAATGTACATGTAATGTTTGCATTGCAATTGCACTTCACATCAAGCGTTGAAAGCACGAAACAAATAAAAAAAATATATCCAACTTCGTTTTTTTATTTGTTCAACAGTTTTTTTTATTGTAGTGTGTGCTTGAGCGTATTTATCTTTCATTTTCTTTTGCGTTATGGTTGTAGTGGTGGTGCAGCCGTTACTGTTGTTTTGCTTGTTGATTATTAATATTTTGCTCTTGTTTCTTGGCTACTTTTGTCGCTTTGGTTGGTTGATTTACTGGATCTGGTATGATTACAATCTAACTAGACAGTTGACGTCCTTCACATTAAGTACGTTCGGTCGTATACATTCACACAAATTTATAAACATACACACACACATACTTGTACCTTATTTTGCAGACCAGAGAATGAGAGTGAGAGCAAGAGAGTATGATATATACATGAATTGGTCGTTGGTATTCAACTCGCTTCGAAATTACGTGCATATTTGGCCTAATCAATATGTTCAAACACTCAGTTTGTTACAATTTATTATGATTATTTCCAAATACACAATTTCTTGAATCGGATACATTTTATACTTTAGGTGACGTTCATATTTTCAAATATACCACTTTTCTTTCCTTCGACACATTGAAGAAAAAAAAACACAAAAATACGCTCACAGTGATATGAAAATGTTACATTTTTCTTGTGCGCTTTTGTTTTCAGTGCACACACTCTTTCAATCGCATCTCACACAATCAAAACAAGCACAGTCCAATTCAAGAGCTCAAACAAGTAAAATTTGCTTCATTTTTATGCGATTTTTTTTTGCCCAGCTATTCCAATACGATTCATTCAAACCAATTGCATTGGCAAATCCATGGAACACACACTATGACCGAATACGAAACATTTGATTTTAACAGCCAATCTATCGAAATCATGGCGCAGATGCAATTATTTATTTATTGAGTATTAATAAAATCTGCAATTTCAAAATGGCTTTTTTATAAACACGCCGAGAGAGAGAGAAAGAGAGAGAGAAACACGAACAAAAAAATCTGTACAAATCCGCATTTCAATTAAAATCTCATCAAATGCACTCGACACATGCGCCTTTTCTCTACCTGTATCATCCAAATGTGGAGACAGAGCTCAACACCACTTAAAATCCGAATATTGTCACCTCATCCATATGGAAAACACATACACATGCTGGAAGAAAAAAATAAAATGAAATAAAAGCAAAAGTACACTGAGAGACTTGTACGAAATTGAATGAAATTTCTCGCGAGCGCTCACCATTCAAATGGCAGGAACACATTAAGCGATAATAATAGCAATCGACTAATGAAAGATTGAGTGAATGATTGTGAGTGTATAGTAAGTAAGTTAGAGATACCATGTGTATAGACACGATTGAAAGGCGAGCAAATTCTGTGTCAATGATTTCCTGAATGTGAATGGCGAATAATGAATAACTAGTGTTGCTTTTAAAGAGTTGCATTTGCAATTGTTCGCAATATCCACATTGCCTCCATCACGTACACGTAAATTGTTGGCATGCTCATGAACCAATTTTATCAATTTGAAATATGGTGTGCAATGCGCTGCAATGATGTTCGACAATGTATGATCTCCACATCTCTCTTTCTCGTTTGCTGTCTCTTTTGTGAGTTTGGGTTCGAGAGCGTTTTTTCTTCTTCTTCTTCTTTTTATGTTCTGTAGCATCGATCCAAATTTAGTGTGTGCCTTCAAAGTGGCCGCATAAACATACAACTGCTGCAAGCAATCCAAAATCACAAAATTTGATATGTGTGCTATATGGAAGCATAGAGCGTGAGAGAAAGAGCGCCTTGCGATGCCTATGAAGTTTAAACGATGAAAAAAAAAGATACTCACTGAGAGATTCATTTAAAACGACACTCAATAAAGTGAGTTTCCGAGGCGGCTTCAGTTTAGGCATGCAATCGTTTTGAAAATATGTCGTGCAAATGAAACAAATCCACACATGGTACATTAAGTGTTTACGTTTCTTACATAATCGCAATTTTTTCCGAAATTAAAATAGAAGAGAAAAACAACAGCAACATAAATGCGAAAATGATCACTTTTATGCAATTTCCACATATAGTATATACCCCATATAGATGCGTGGGTTAGGATTTAAATCATATACTTAATAAATAATCTCAAACCGACAATTTATCATTTTCTTTTCATTTGCAATATTGTTGAAATGAAGTTTTCGCAAAACATGTTTTCCATGCTTTGAGTGCAAGATAGAAGTTTTATTTAAAGAAAAATTGTAGCACACGGCTTTTTTTCGGCTATTTAATGTACGGAGAAATTGCAAATATTTCATGTGAACACCTAATTTGCTGCCGCCTCAAGACTCGATTGACAGCAAAACGTGTGTGTTTTCACCAATATCGGGGTACGCATTTCCTAGCACAAATCATCTTTGACGCCTTGTGCAACTCTAATTGATTCGTATAAATGTTCGTTTCTCATGTGGGGTGGATATTATAAATTTTGGCACCGTCGATGCTATGCCGATTTGAATTGAAATAAAAATATGATGGGCAATATTTCTGGAACCAATGAAATTTAATTACAAATGCTTCATTTACGTTAGAAAATGTTTAATGGCCTCATGAGGTGCTAAAAATAAACGACACAAATGTCAGCAATGTCATGCTTGCGCGCAAAAGCAATTCAAAACACATATATTCGAAAAAATAAATAATGTTCTGGATAATGAGCTGTGCGCAGATGACTCTGTATAACCGGAATTCAATGCTTGATCAAAATAAACATTTCATGCTCTCAATACATCAGCTGCAACAGCAGTAGTAATTGTAGTGACAGCACGCAGCAGTAGCATAAGTATGTTTGCAATTGAAGGCGAAAAATCACTGAAACGAAAATATGAATGATCTCTCGTTCACCAAAGTAAAATAAAAAAAAATTGACAAATGGAAAACCGGCAATTGGAAAATTACTTGATATGAATGCAAAACCATACAAACAAAAATGGTTTCGCTTTTTTTGCTGCTACTGCTTCTTCTTTTTCTCTAATTTGAAAGATTCGAATCGGGAAACGAAATTGCTAATTTTTCTCAAACAACTTCTACCATAGCAATACACCAGCGAAAACCAGCTGCTAATTTAAAAGACATAAAAATCTGTATGTGTGATATACTTTCACTTCAATCTAGCTACTCTTTCAATGTGTGATTTGTGTGCGCACTCATTCGCTCGTTGTCTTTTGTTCAGCACACAAACGAATCGACACAAGTCAAATTGCGTGCTGAAGAGAAAAATAAGATGAAGAAAAACACACACCCGACAACATCAACACACGAATTGTTGCATTACAATGTATGTATACGATTGGAAGATTGTTGACAGCAAGATGGAATTTCTATGAGCAACATCCATAAACTGTGCTTTTTTTTATTTGAGATCAGTTGACGATAATTGTTCATTTGATTTCCCCACCGGTAGGCAAATGATCGATTCTATTTCACCGGCGAATAGAGTTAGTGCGAACGCACATATGCGCTTGATTTGTCTACTCTCGATGGAATTATTCTCGCAATAGTGTGAGTTTGTGTGTGTTTTTTTCACTGTATGTCATTTTTACCTTTCTATAAGCGTGATAAATGATAAACTGTCTGTAGCTGTGAAATGATTTGTGTGCAGTCTGTGACGAACGTGAATCTTGATTTTTGTTTTGCCATTTTTAATAATTCATTCCGGCTAATTGCTTGGCTTCTTTTTCTTACGTATGCTATTTGCTTCTGAACTTTTAATAGTTAGGGAAATGACAAATTGACTGTCAAATCGAAACGCCAAAGTAATCGGAAAGGCCGGAATTATTGAACTGGCGCAAAATACGCATTTTTTTTCGTTCGCATCATCATCAACACATGCTTGTGTGCACTGTTGTGGTCGGCTTTTGGATGTCGACCTTCAGCTCACCGCCGAATGCATAACAATAAATCGAAACTGATATGGCGCACATTTCCAACTAAATGGCCGACCACTTCCAATTTCATCCACAAATTTACATCGAACGTACATTAGAGCGGTATTGTGACAGCTGACCGGTTTAAAATAGCAATAATTACATTGTGGCCGCACATCGTATACTCGTTTTTAACGCAACGCACATCGATAAACCGTTTTTTTTTTTCTTCTTCTACTTTTATTGGAATTCATTTTGCCATCATCCATTGACGGTAAACCATCAATTTTCAATATTCATTCTTTATTTATGTGATTGGACGGCCAAATTAAATCCATATCAACCTAAACAATTCTTCTTTTTTCTTGTTTGCTTGAAATTTTATGCAAATATAGTTATTTTCGTGTTGAAACCTTGAACCATTCACATCGATCTTCAAAATCGATGTGGGTGATTCCTGTATTCTCAATTCTTCTTTTTTCCTACATCGTCAAAACCGAATAGAATAAGAGAAGAAAAAAACCAAATTGTTCATGGTTTTAAATTTCAGTGCATTTTAAAAATTCTCGTTAATCGTCGCCCAGTTAAATTGATTCACAAGTGCATTAAAAACGGCTGCAGGTTTCCAATTGTTTTGTTTTTTCCTATCCGCCAGTCGATGCGGAAGAATTCGAGTTTTTGACCACTTCAGATCTGGATTTTCAAGAATCAAAAACTGTTTCAACATATATCAATTATTTCGATCAAATTATTTTCATATGCAATATAAAAAGTAACCATAAAAGTGATCAATAAAGTTATTATAGAATGGTACAGGAAGCTAAAGTCAGTATCCGCATGCCACTGCTAGCCGAAGAGAAATAATGAAGACAATGATCGAAGCAGTGTGAAAAGATCATGTGAGTCGGTGTGCCAATTAAAGTTCATTTACGTGAAACTGTATGCAAACTAAAAAGTGTTCCGAACATTAAAACACCAAATATATAAGTTTTGTATATTTATTGAACCAAGGTCTTCAACGCAATGTCTCCAATCACGAAGCGAAAAAAAATATTTTGTTTATCGTCTTATTATATGGTTATTTCTTTTTTTTTTCGTTTTGTGAATGTCAACTTTGGATTTTGAACATATGTTATTTGAAAATGCACTAATAAGTACTAAGTTATAAGTTCGGCCATCAATCGTTTGGATCTATTTCGTGGTGGTATATATTTTTTTTATTTCTTTACAGATATTGGGAAATGAGAAGTGACATGCGATGGCTGTTATTATTAACAGGTGAGTCAAAACAGTAATTTGTTGCTTTTTTTTTCATTTCACATCATTCTCGTTTCGCACGTGAGCACAAGAGATGTGATAATGTTTGATCATGTGTATATCGCGAGGACAAATCACAAATCGAATCCGTTTCTTGAAAATGAGAGCAATAAAAAAGAGTTTAACCTAGATTTGGAGATGCAAGCAGTCAATTTGCGTGACTGGTTAAAGGTATATCAATGCAGTAAGGCAATCAAAGTTTCACGAAAATAGATTCGATGCTCTTTACGCGATTATAAAACAGCATTTGGCGCATTTCTACTGCAAAATCAAAATACATGCGACATTTGCATTTTATTGTTTGGATCTTCAAGAGAATTTTATGATGTGTTTTGGCTTTAAATGTCACTCTTTTTTGTATCGTTTTGTTGCTCTAATACCATCGCTTTTCCAATAATTATGTCATTTCTTTTCTATCTCTCTTTTCAATGTGTTCAGCCATAATCGGAATCGTAGGATGTGCTGATGCACTTAAAGCAACTTCATTGATATTCGGTAGATCAAATGCAAATAAAACAACAGCCTCCACAACAACGACGACCACATCGACAACGGTGACCACAATCGATGCAGATTCATTAAACGATGATGAGGTGAGTATTCTAAAAAGAAATCAAATCATATAATGCCTTAAATTTCATCCATTCATCGATCAGAGTCGAATATCTACACCAATGACCTTTATCAGACAATTTATGTCAATATAGAAATTATAATTTTATCCAATTTGAATGATTATTAATCATGGGTTTCATCTTTGTATGCCGCCGAGTAAATGTCAGTACAATAACATGATTTTTAGCAGAAGAAAAAATGTGATCGGTATAGCTTCTAAACAAGATTAGATATCATGTATAAGATAGTATTGTTGAATGTGAATTGCATGAAACAGAGGTCGACAATGAACTAATTACATACACCATATATTTTGCTTTTGCGATGATATTTCGCTATTTTTCGATTCCTTATACAGTTTTTTTCGTCTTCTTTTTTCTCGTGAACATAAGACTAAGATAACTTTCATTGGGCAAGACGATAGTTCCGCAAAATTATTTTGGAGTGCATTCCAAAAAAGTGTTTGTGGTTTGATTATGTAAAAAGTTCCGATGTGCATTAAATATTGTCATTCATATTTTTCAGTTCGGTTTATATAAATTTCGGTTAAAACAAAACAACAGCCAAAATTATGTCGATAGAGAGATTAAGCAAATCAAGCGTACACAAATAAAATAATTGGTGTAATTCTGTTGGTTTTTTTTTCGTTTCTCTCTGTGTGTGCACTAAATGTACTTTCACTATTACTCTGGGTAATCTTTTTTTTTTCTCGAAAAAAATGCTGCAATGGTAATCGTAGTTTAAAACTAGAAAAAAAAAGTAATTTCGAAAGTCGAGCAATCAACATTGGCCATTTTGAGATAGTAAATTAGCAGTATTATGATCATTATCGATTTCTGGTTACAATGTTTCAATAATTTTTTTTTGAACCAATTCAAATATCACGTTTGAATTGCCATCAACGGGATTTTACTAAAATCGAAGTCGATCAAATCATTTAAAGTAGTTCGAATCTATTTCTCTCCTCCCGACTCACTCTCAATTGCATCGGCATGTCAAAATATGATTTAGTTATCAAAAGGGGAAAAACACGGAACCAATTGCAAATATTTCCGGTCTTTTTTCATGACTCCTTTTGCCGTTCAACAGTAAATTTCTGCACAAATAGAAGAAGTCTGAGATATCATTATGTATCTTCTAAAAAAAAAATCTCTCTATCGAGAAAGTAAAGGGAAACAATTGATTTTCTCACTCTTTCATCGCATCGATTCTATGAAATTATATTAATGGATCGTGAGCGAACAAATTGAAATTTAATTCGGCCCATTGAGTCTTTAAGACATTTTAGAAGGAGAAACATATGAAAACTACTCAATGATGCGCATAAAGTTTCGCTCACTTTGTAAATATTGCCACAATGTGCAATTAATCAACGACTGAACTATCGAATCGAATCTGTTATTACTAACGATTTCATATTATTGTGTGAATCACAAATTGGTACGTGACTGCGTTACAAATCGCTTCCGCAACAATTCTCATTGTCAAAAAGTTCATCATTTCGCGCTATAAATTAGAGAGGTGAAACATTTGCAAGAAAAAAATTGAAGTAAATGAAACGGTTACTCTGTTGATCTAGATCGATTCTCAACGTGTGTCTAGCTTCATTTCATGATGCGTTCATAAGGCACTTTTTTATCCGTAAAAGTGAGTTTAATCAAAATTACTATTTCTCTGAAATTAATGAGAAGCACTACTATAATTCGCCATGAGCATTAATCGATTATTACGAAACGGTGTGCTGAAGACGTTTATATATAAATATTATTATTTTTTTCGTTTGCTTTAAAATGCTGCTTCAACGGCATTAAATAATCTAAGTCCATCGAACAAGGGGAGTCATATGTGTGTGTTGAAAAGAGACAACCTCACAGCAAACAAAAGATAGAGTAAACGAAAAGTAAAATTTCAAAACCGGAACATAATGTTATTAATTACATTGATAACATGCTCACAAGATACATACGTATAGAGAGAGAGAGAGACACATGCAAAAGTGTGTTCGAATGAATTAAAAAGCAAGCGCCCGGTTCGATTACGGTGCACGATGTGTCAATTTTGCCAGAGAGTGCCAATGTACGGCCTCTGTGTTTGCAAGCGCGCGCACACACTACACACATACACAATATGCCATGAACCAATTACAATGTATTTCAATTAATGAAGTGCTGGGGTTTTAGCACAAATGCAACGATTTTTCGGTTTCGATTTTATTTTAGAAATATATGCCACTAGTCACAGCGGTTACTGTGGTTGCTGTTGATGCTGTCATGTGCTCACCGCTAAATACTCTATGACGTTGTCGCCGTTTTCGTTGTCAGTATTATATTCGCCGTTAATTTACATAACTAAAAAAAACTAAATAACCAAAGCTTGTGCTATTTTTCTTTTTTTTTTCTCATTTTAATTTTTTTTTTTATTGATTACCTAATCGATTTTATCACAATTTATGTATTTCTCCTACAAGCGATGGCTGTATGGGTTTTCTTGTCACTCTAATTGTATGACGATGCACTTTCGAGTCATTGATACTTTCTTTGTCAATTATTGAGATTTAATTACAACATTGTAGCATTTAGAAAACTGAATATCCACACAGAAAACCAGAGCGTAACTCGTTTTTTATTTGCTCAATCTTCAGAAAATAAAAACGTTTCGAGCATTTTACTCTTTTTTGTTGTTGACTTTTCTCTTCTTCGTTCATTTATTCAATTTTAAAGTGGGCATGTTTGATTCTTGATGTTGCAACGATGGAGCCAAATTAATATCTGTGATATGGCTATGAATGATCGAGAATCAGCTGTACTAAAGCAAACTGCACTCGAACAAGATGTGTGTTGACTTGCGACAACATTTCATTCGAAATTGCATAATTTATTAATATTCCGCATTGATGAGTGTGGTTGGATGGTTGGCTGGCACGTTTTCGATGAAGATCAAATGTAAAATAATTGTAGGAACTTGGGCCATGCCACCAACGTGTCATATTACAAAGAGCATCACGTACTCGATACGAGTGTCATAAATACCAGGGCTTAGGTTTGTGTCTTTTATGTGGTGTACTTGCAATAATTTGTTTCTATACGGTTTTATTTTATTTTCTTCTTTTGTCGCTGGTTAAAACGCAACGGCCAATGGCTTTATAGGTATAATGAAACCAGCACACAAATCCAACCATGCCATTTATTAATGTTATTTAATAAAATAAATTTGTGATTTTCGTCGTTTTTTCTTCTTTTTCTTTTTCTTAAGTCATTGCTTTTTGTGACTGGTCTCACGACACTATAGAAGCTACTATTGCTCCCGCAGTATGCAAGAAGAATACTGAATATCTCACAATGCTGTAATATTTGACATGTAAATAATGTTCGTAGCGTTGTTTCTTTTTTTTCGATGATGGAAAAGCAATTGCGCTTTCCAAACGCGCGTGCTATAACTTATTCTAGCCCATAAATCCAATTACGTTCGTTTGCTTTCAACAAATATATTTTAAATAACAATTGTCGTTTTGCAATTTGTTTATTTTTATTTTTATTTCCTTTATATTCCATTCGAATCAGATGGAATTGAAACGATTAGAAAACAGAAATAACTTCGATCATATTCAATTATTTACGACTCTCGTTGGGAAAACATTCCCATTGCATTTCATCAATTTGTTCATAAATAAAAACAGAACAATTTGTTTGTCTGTCTTTTATTTTACTGGCATATTTATTCTTCGTAAAGTCAAGCACAACACGAAAATATGTGCGCAATACACAAGTGCCGTTGTTGATCGACTATGATGATTGCGCTAACTGAAAATTAATTAGTATGCAAAATGACCATCGTCACACGATTGCAAGTGGCATTTCTTTAAAAGAAAAAAAAAGACAGAAAATCAAAAAAAAGCATCGAACGGTAGAAGAAATGGTAGATATGTAAGCGTACAACATTTTTTGAATGTTTGAATAGGTAACGCATCGTAAACAGCATACACAATGGGCAACTTGAGGCGCGCACACACATACTCATATTGCCAGTGGACGAAAAAAAAAATGAACCGAAAAGAAGAGAAAAGTTAACAAATAATAAAAAAGATTGCAATAACGAAGCGATTGGCCAAGCGTCATATATAAATACAGGTATTTTGATTGCAGCGAACCAGTTCGAAAGAGACAGAAGCTAAAGAATTTTAATGAAATCAAAATATAAAAATTGTAAATATGTTTGTACAATGGTATGGTGGCTGAACGGTGAACATGCACAAAATATATTTTAATAATTGTGCATTGGCACAACTTGAGGCCGCCAAGTGCACACACTGACCACTTTGATGAGAATCAAAGTTAAATTATTTTATAATTCCTATTGTGTGTCCATATTTTGCAATAATATTCATTATTGTAAATTTTTTTGTGTTGGGTGTATTTCTATTTTTATTTTATTTAATTGATGAGACAAAAGAAAAACGAAATACAAAAATTCCATTTTAATTGAACGACAATTGCAAAATAATGTAGAAAATGCAAATGCTAAATGTTTTTGTTTCTTTTCTTTCTTGAATCTCATGTTCATCGAACAGAAAAAAGATGATGGTGAACCAACCGAGGAAGAAGCGACCAAACCACCATTAACCGGAATACCACAGATTGATTACATTTGGGATCCAAACTTACCAAGAGAACTCAATGGGTAAGTATTTCACTCAGTGAAATGTATACTTATAACCTTGATTGATTGTTTCTTGGTTTTTTTTTCTTTTTTTTTTAATTTTGCACAGATACAATCTGTCAACGTATCCGTTCTTGAACTCCGTTCCCGACAGTGATGACATTGATTTCAAGTGTGATGGTCTGCACGACGGTTTCTATGCTTCCATCAAATATAGTTGTCAAGTATGTTTGCTTTTGAAATTTGAAATAAGACGTGCTCAATCAAATGTTACATAATTTCGTTTAGCTTTATCATCATTGTGTTTATGGGATTCGTCACGATTTCTTATGTGCCAACTTTACTGCTTTCGATCAAAAATCATTCATCTGTCACTTTGTCTCAGAGGTGAATTGTAAAGCATCTGCCAAATATTGGTTTAGGTAATTTTTGTGTTTGAACATTTTTTTTTGTCATTTCTTTATCGATATTCAATAAGAACGTTCCGTTAATTCTTCATTTTAGAAATGATGCTTTGTACAAGGCGACAACAACTACATCGACCACAACAACAACCATTGCGCCGCCATCAACAACAAGCCAAGCACCTGAACGACGTCGACCTGAAGCAAGACGACCAACTCGTAGAAGGCGACCACAACATGAATACTACTATGATGACGAAGACTATGACGATGATTACGTTGAGGAGAGAATGAACCGGAGGTTTGTGTTAATTAATTTTTGACGATTTTTTTAAAATTAAAAATGATATGAATTAAAATTCGTCTGTGAAAAATAAACTTTCAAAATCAAAAACAAATGATTTCGAATGCGAATGAAAAACTATAAAATTATTCAAGAAAAATGCAAATTTATTTTCATGAAAACAAAAAAAAAAATAAATAAATGATAAGATGCCAAAAACTCAATTAAAGTTTATAAATTATTTATTTTAATCAAAATACAGACGCAAAGCAAATCGAAATCGAAATCGTCGACCATCGGAGTATGATGATGAATATGATAACCCACCTCGAGCCAACTATAAAGATGATGAGGATGATTATTCGTATGAACAGCGTTCATCGTATCGTCATCGAAATCGTGATGATGATTTTGAATACGATCGACGAAGCTATCGGAATCGAAAGCGACCGAATGAAAATAAACGTCATTATGACGATGATCGGCGTACCGATGATATCGAAGAGCGTCGACCACATTCAGATAATCGAAAACATCCTCATGATCCAGCCGAAAGTGGTAAACGCAAATTCAATGATCGCCGTACATCACTGAATGATGATCGAAAGACATACAACAATGATGAAAAGAATTCGTATGACGATCGACGTTCGTTGAGCGAAGATGATCGTGGTCATTTAGACGATAGACGATCAACACATGATGAACGTCGAAAAATGAATGATGAACGTCGTACAACGTCGGTTGATGATGATCGTAGAAGTTCAGTGGATGAAGGTAGACGAAATACGCATGATAAACGACGACCAAATTCGGATCGATCTAGACCACAATACGATGATGAATATGAAGACTATCCGAAAAAACAAAATCCACGTGAAGATGACTATGATGATCGATCATATAAGCGGCCGTTGCACGATAACAAATCGGAAATTGTGCCAAAAGTACGATCTTCAAGTGCAGCTGCATCGATATTCAATCGACCGCGTACACCACCGAAAATCAATCGACCCGTTCCAACAAATGAACGGAAAAAATACGAATATGTACCACAAAAATCCACCGACAAATCAACAGTGACCACACCAATAGCCGACGATGAAATCTACGATGATTATGACTATGAAGCGGAAAAAGCGCAAATTGATATAAAACATAAAACGGCCGATATGAAAAAGAGCAATCCGGCTCCTTCTAGTCAACGTGATCAACGGCCATCTACACCGCTCAAACAAGAAAAACTTCCAACAAACTTCAACACCGATGAATTGGAAGATGTAGAGTTCGATGTCAAAGAAAAAGTAACATCAATCAAACCACAACGTTCAACATTACCAAAAGTTGAGGCAATGCAACACCAACACCAACACCAACAACCACAATCACAATTGCAACATCAATCGCAGCGTCCAATCAAAACGCAGGAATATTATGAAAAACCAAAAGAAGTTACGGTCAAATCGAATGTAAGACCCGCATTGGATTTCAATAAAGATGAATATATTCCCGATTCAGATTTGGCCGATTATCCGGACGAAGAGATCGACGATAGATCAACAAAAGTTGAAGATGTTCGACAACAACCCGAAACGATACCAACACGAACTGATTTTCGGTCAAATGTACCAGTACAAGAGCATCAAGAAATGATAAAACCATTACATCAAGATGATGTTCAAACGAAAATTCCATACTCACCACCACAATCGCAACAAGATTTACAATTCAAAACCAAATTTCATCGTTTATCGAATGTTCGAACGGCCGATGATACCTTCCGAAAATCAAACACTGAACCAGAAGAACGAGATGTCTACACCATTTTGCCGAAAGATACAATTTCAATGATTCGTGAACCATCTGGCTTCAAACCGGTTAGCTATAATGATGAACCGCATAATTTTGATTTGGATACAACGGTGGTCACAAAAACACGACCATATGTACGTGTTATGAAACGACCATTTTTGCCAAGCCGTGGCGGTAGCCCATATTTACCGCGTGGACTAAAAGCAGTTGGAGCTGGCTTCACAACATCTGATTATACAACCGAAAGTGCACAAATTCATGGTACACCAAAATCGGCGCAAGCAGCAGCTATTGGTAATGTACAATTATACGGTGGCCATCAATTACCAATATCACGTACAAATAACGCCCCTTATGGTGTCGGACATCAGCCACAACAAATGCATCCATCGAGCATTGCAAATGATTTACGAACAACAACACAACAACCACAAATCGAATCGCCACGCAGTCCGCTTGATGAAATTTTCAACAGTGAAAATGACTATGATGTGACATTGAATGATGCTTTGAATCCAACATTGAAGCCACTGAGCCATGAATCACCGATTGGATTTTCTCTAAACAAATACGATCGCGCCAATCCATATGCACGTTCTGATGTATCACATGCACCATCGCAATATCGATCAACTGCCATTCCCATTCGACAAGCACCGCAAACAATGCAACAACAACACCAGCATCAGCAACAACCATTGCCACAACCACAGCCACAACAACAAAATCAACAACCACAACAGCGACCGCCTCAACAATCTCAATACTATGATGATGAATACGAATATTAGGTGACAATCAAAAAAATAAACATAAAAATAGATCCAAACGTATGAACAAAAGAAATAAAGCGAACGAACAAACAAACAAAAAATCTTTCAAAACAAAGCAATTTTAATTTATGTTTTAGGATTTAAAAAATGGATTTGAAATTTGTTAGAAACAAAAATCAAAAGTAGAAAAAAAAAACAATGAAGCGACTAAATCCATATGATTAAATCAAAATGCGAAATCAATTAGAGAGATAAAGAGAGAGAACAGCATAGGAGTATTTTTCACACTAAAAAAGCCGTTGTCCCGTCCGTTTGTGTAAATATTTTTTAAGACAATTTCAAAGCGTGAACGAGAACGAAAGATAGAAAGAGAGGGGATTTTTTTTTTAAAACAATACTCAACCAAGGTGATAAACGATGTATCGTAAATCGTATGTAATAATATTTTTTTTGTTTTAAATTTGCGGTGCAATTTGTTAGTGCGAAAGAGATACGTCGAATGATCGCATAAAGAGTAAAAAAAAAAAAACGAAACTATATTGAAAGAATATAGGGCAGCAGCGATGGAAATAATGATGAAAATGAGAGAAAAAAATGTATACAAAGAATTTGTGTTGCTATTTAAGATGCGCAAATCGATAAAGTGCGATTCATTGTGTGATCGTGCGCTCAACCAATAAACTGAAAACAATAGAAATGTAAAATCTAATGAAACGATGGACGATATAAGTAGACGTAGAGGATAATGTAATAATATTTAATAAAAAGAGGAAAAAAACAGACAAAAAAAAACTCTTCTGATCAACAGGCATTTTCTTTTCTTTTTATTTAGTTTTTTAATCAGACACGTGAGAAAGCTAATTAAGGTAATTTGAATTTAATCACCTATTTTGGAGGATGTTGCTGTTATTGTGGCTACACTTTTTTTACACAGAGAAAATTAAACCAATTTTTAAAAACATGCACATTAAAAAAAGAGCAATCAACCATTTTCTTGTGCATAATTTACTTTTAGTAATAATAATATAACATAACGAATGAACAACAAAAAAAAAAAACATAAAATTATTGCTGTTGAGTTGAATTGCCATTCCATGTGTTATTTTCATCATCAGAATCTTTAGTATCGCTTAAACGATGAATATTCGAACCAGTGCCGCCGACTCTTTTGTATGGGCCACCCTGTTGTTTTGAATCAACTGATGCCGTTGACGTTGATTGTTTATCAAATCGAAGAATACGTTTTTTGGCTCTGCAAGAGAAAAAAAAAGAATCGAATAATTATCAAAATTATCATTGCAAAATGAAGATATGAAAGTGCCTCTCTCCCTCCCTTCCTACGAAAACAAAAACCGCAATACTAACTGTTCATTATGGTTGAGTTCTTCTTCGTTGGCCCGTTTTGCAGTACCGGTTTCGTTGCGATTGCGTGAAAATATCAAATTTTTTGCATAACTAAAAGCGGCTAGCATTGGATTGACCAGTCCCCAAAAGATTGTTGTTAACATTGAGAAAATGCCATACGTTGTTGTTAACGGTAATTTGTTATTCGAAGTTTTATCCAATGGTAAAATGAGAATCACCGATGATGGTACCAAACCTAACTCTAGTAAACTTTTTGTATTATCATCAGCATTGAATTCATGACGTGGAAATGTTGTGGCCATTGTATATTGTCTTATCGAACTGGCCGAAATAATGTTCTCATCAACATATGATCGAACTACTGAGAATTGTACATCTTTTTCGAATGTTTTAACATCAACTTCACCGTCCGGTTTTTTAAATTGAATACGAGCAACCGCACTGTCCGACGCAATTGGTTGTATGGGATTGGATGTGCTTGGTGTTTCTTCTGGTTTTGATGTTGGATTAACATTCGCATTGAATCGTTGTGCTCGTTCAGCTTTATCAAGTGCAATTTGTTCAAGAATTCGTTTACGTGCAGCTTGCTCTTCAATTTTATCGCGTTTTCGTTCTTCTTGTAATTTTTTCATTTCGCTTTCCTCTTGACGTTGCTTAAAATTTTGTAAATCTTGACCCATACGTCGACGATTCAATTCACGCTCTTTGGCCAACTAAAATGATATGACAAACTTCCAATATTGAATAAAAAACTAATTTTCAATCAAATTTAATTCGACTTACGCGCGCATCTTCTTCTTCTTTTGCAATACGTTTTCTCTCAATGAGTTCTTTTGCGCGAGCCAATTTCTCCTCATTTGTCAATTGTGAACCATTACTGCTATCGCTCGATGTTTCACCGGTAGAAGAGGTGACTTCCGTTTCATTTTGCTTGGGACGCTTGTAACAAACGCCATTCTCACACACCACTTCGGAATCTTCATTCGATGCTGATTGTTCGTCTGAAATATTTCATAAAATTTATGTATCTTATTGTGGTAATGATTGTCGTCAATTTTTATTCCATCTTACTTGCAATGAGATCAGCCGATGCGGCAGCACTGCTTGCCGGCTTTGGTTTAACTCCATCTAATACACCATCAATTTTGCTACTTAGTTCATCAACTGTTTTTGTGACACCGGTGACTATTTCGATTGGAGCACCATTTTTTCCGATGAAAAACAATGATGGCAACGGCACTAATTTATCTACACACAGAAACAATAGAATCCATTTTATTCTATTCATTCATTGTTATGGTGTGAAACCTTACATATTGCGGCAAATTGCATGTATGCTTCGCTATCGCTCTGTACTTTAATGGCAACAAAGTCCTCACTTTCCAGTTTTTTACGTATTATCTCGTCATTTATAAGTTTTGAAAATGCTGTCGACATCTCATCATTACCTTTAATATATATATGTGTATATCGGTCAAAGTACAAAAAAATGCATGTTCAAATGAAAAGCTTATAAAAATGAGTAAAAGTGCAAACAAAAAATTTTGAAAATTATTCATGATGTTTCACATGCCAAATGTCATATGGATTGTTCTGGAGTGGAATATCATTGTTTGTATTTGTCCAAACCCAAAAATATGACGTGTTCAATTTACCTTCACAATAAACGACGAAAATGGAATTTTTTGCCTTTGACAAAGCAACCGCTTCGGCTATATTTCCTGCAAACCAATTCATTTCACTCACAATAGAAAAACTCGAATTTATCGAAAATTAAATGTTAATGCACTTATCACAATTCGTGTTTTTTAGTAATAACCACACAGGTTTTTGCTTTGTCTAATACAAATTCACAAGTAAATTGTATGATGTATAAGTGTCAATGTCAGCACACACACACACTCCTGTTTCAACCGAAACGAAGTTGCCTGCACTCAAGATTTTTGGATTGTGTCTCAACTGAAGAGAGCAATTGTTCAAACCATGTATTCGAATGATTTACAAACTAAACTTTAACAACGACTTTGGAAATTTAATTCAAAATAAATTTTTGCAAAGTGAAAATTTCATGGACATTTTTCATATTGCAAACAATGTTATTATTATTCTATACAAGTGACAGTGTAGATATTTGCGCGTGGATCTTTTATTATTATTCATTTTTTGAATTTCTTTTAAAATCATTTAAATGCTCGATATTTTCTTCAGCGTCAATCTAATTGTGCAGTACATATTCGTAAAATATACTGTTAATTTTTTTTTGCAAATTCATGACCGAAAAAAAGTCTATACTCTATCAAAAAGAGTGCGCAGATTTTATTGCCATTTCACTAATCGACCAGTATAAAAAATATGAACATATGCATAAAAAACTAATAAACATTATGCAAAATTAAGTGGTTAAAATATGGATTCAAAAAAAGTGTTGCATTTTAATTATCCAAAATAAACTATTTGCGAATACAAAAATGAATTCATAAATGTCCATTAGCTTTGCACTGACGCACAATCTGCAAGAATTCGATAACCCCTATCCCTTTTTTTGCATACATACACGTTGCAAAATAATCACATTAAAATCCCTTAATAGGTATGCATAATGTAGCGTTTTATTGTCATTTTATTGTTGATCGAGAGAAACAGGTTACATATTATTTATAACACATTTAATTTACAGTTAAATGAATTTTCGCTGCCAGTTAACACTGATGCATTTTTCTTCAGGGGGCGCAAATTAGTAACAAATATTATTATTATTGTTGAATTGAAATGCATATTGTATTGATTGATTTTATGTACAAATTGTTGTTGGTATGCGAGAAGCACCAGGCAAAAGGCACACAAAACCAGCGGCAACGGTGTGTGGTTAGAGATTTTGAACGCATTTGAAACCGAGCATGTGTGTGCATTGTCTCGAAATGTTTGGCTTGGGCTCGGGTGCAAATTTTGGGGTAAATAACAAATGAAATCGTTCCATTTGAAATGAATACTAGCGTGTATACGTGTCTCTGTGTGGTGAATATTAAAACGATTGGTTATGATTATTATTTGCATTTGTTCTATTGGAAATTTGCACAGTGTATATCATTGTAGATATGATACATTTAGCCAGATGTAAAAATGAGAAAAATTGCACATATACAGTGCTTGAGAAATAAAACTTGGCGAAAAAAGCTGCCGTTGAAAAAAATACACACATACGAAACGCGAGATGTAAATCAATGATATTGTATCGATATGCATACAAAATTTATATATAAAAAGCAATCAAATCAGCGTGGAGCGTTACAAATAACACTGCCGAGCCGCTTTGCAACGACTGATGGGGTGGTATTTGATCTGTTATAAATTCGACATTTTTTTTTTTGCTTTCAATCGAGATGAATTATTGGCGTTTGTGTGGCATCGCAAAGAAAAATCAAGTATTTTATTAAGCCCTTTTGCGAGATATTATGCGTAATCCATGATTTGTATATTCGAAAAAAGTGTATCAAATCTATTGGCATTATGACTATTTTGTCATGTTCTTAGAGCTTAAAATGTATGATAAATCGCCTTGAATTTTGTAAAAATGTAATTTGCGGCCCCGAAAATGTCACACTCCATCAATTGCATTATGTTCGCTGATGGTAATATCAATTTAAGCAAATTTTGCAACATATGGAGAAACTTTCTCTCTCTTACTTTGATGTGAAACATCACGCGCTAAAAACTTTGTCACCGCTGCTTGTGTACGCTCATCACTGTGGCTGAAAGAAATACATTTTAAATTTGAAAGAAAAACAAACAGTGAAATGCAGTGACTTGACTTTTAACACCGTTCCTTGATTGCACATATGATGGAAAATGACACAAAACGAACAGCGTAACAATGATATTTTTTGCATTGAATCAACCAATCGTAATCGGAACATCAAACGATCCGACGGAAAGTTGAAGTGATGAAAAAAGGCCGAATGACAACAATAACAAAAAAATGTACCAGAAAAAAGGGAGAAATCACACAACAACCGAAATTTCAACGAGACACAAAAAAATTGTTCAAAATTCTTTTGCATTCGAATTGATTTGATTTGTGTGTGTGTGTGTGCATGTGTAACTGCCTAGGTATCTGCAGTGCAGCAATTCTGTTTTTATTCATTATATTACTAAGTTTTATTCGACAGTATTTATTTTGTGTGATTGTTTCACTCATTTCATATGAAATGTAAATGTTGATTCTCAAAACGACCATCTAAATGCAGATTGTCTTCATCAGCCAAAGTATGCCAGTTTTCCGTTTATATACATATCCATTTCTATGCCGCATCATCACAACGTCCTTTGTAGTTTTATGTCATTGTTTCATTACACCAACAATCTGGTAGCGTCGTCGACTTTTAAACTAAACTAAACTCGAATGTGACGACACGACATTTGAAACACAAACTATAAAAAATAAATCATTCAAAAACATCACATTCTGTGTAATAACATTGTGGATGGCATATTATTTGATTAATTCATATTCATAATCAATTGAATTAATACTAAACCGAAAATATCGAAAGGTACAAATAACAGATGACCAAGTGAACATGATTTTGAATGAAATCACCCAAAAACATTTATCAAATGCAATTGAACATTTCGAGCATTATGTGCAATGAATTCAATTCAAGACACTTTTGTGCCAAAAAAGTAAAACCGATTTCAAAATAAGAAATTAAATGTGTGCGAATAAAATACACACAGTTTTCAACAACCATCTATTAGTATACTGTGTCTAGTATTATACTCTGTATTCATTTGAATCGGGAGCAATTTTGCCACAAACAAACTCTCAGCTCATGTACAATACAATTTAGACATTTATACCGACTTTTAATTTTTAATCAAAGTTGTTGTTTTTATTCCACAAGAAAACTTTCGTCAATTTCAAACTCAGCACAGTTGGTGCAAGCAGTTCATTTTAACTCGTAAACTGGTCATGAATTGTGATTCATTTTAATATCTGCAGGGAAATTTAATTAGAATTCAAGCAACAAAATGAATGAAAAACCGCATTTGGCAAAATGTGTAGTATTTTGCATATTATATAATCATCGTTCTTCTCTTGCTTTTACATTTTGATGTATACGTATCGCGTATCGTATTGTTGTTGAGCTGGTCCTTTTTTTGTGTCTTGATTGCATTTGGTTCTCATTTTGCCTATTCAACTACTCGCCAAGAAAGAGATTGGTGTCTGCTTTCGACTTTGTTAACGCATTTAGGTGCCATAATTCAAACGTTATGTTTCCAGAATGCCTGAAAGCGAAAAAGAACGAAAGAGATACAAATCCAAATTGCTGTTGGAAAGATCGGCGAAAAATAATTAAAAATTAGCATGATGGAACATTGTACATGATTTTTGTTATACTACACAACATACATAATAAACGAAAATAAATTGACATCGGGAAAACTGTGTGCATGCTACAGTAAAATATACATGGTGTAGATATTTCTATTTTTTGGTTCGAGTTGTTTGTAATGTTAATAAAAGATGCATTGCTACAATTTTCATGAAAATGTAAAAGCGCACCAATGTTTGCCTGCGTTGAGTTGCTTTTTGTTTACCGCACTTCCATTCGCTAAATATCTATTTTATTTTTAATCAAAATACACTTTTACCGAGGTCCTCCCCCATTTTGTCATTCATTGCTCAAATGGGTAACGTTACAAAGTAATACCATTAAAATGGCAATGGGAGCATTTAAAAATGAAGAGAGAGAGAGAGAGAGAGAAAGAAAGAGAGAACAAGAACGAGTAAGCAATTGTGGAGCATTAAGCACGGAAAAGAGCAACATACTCATTTCAACCGAAGTCAGTTTTAATCTGGAGCTAATTCGGTCATTTTCACTTTATGACTGTCATTAACAATGTCTCATACTCCCATTTTCCGTACGCAGCGCATAGTACTGTTTCCCATCAACTCATCCAATATCATTTCGTTGGTTGGATTCTTCTTCGTGGTGTTCGTTGTTACATAAACGAATTCAGTTTCATGTTGGCGATGAGGCAATATACATTTTAACAATCGCAATACTGCTGCTGCTGCCACCCCCGCAAAACACACATAAGCTTCGGCATTGTTTTTAATATACATAGACAGACAGAAAAAGTTATAATTTCCTTTATTCCGCGTTGTTTTTCACTTAATTTTCTGTCGCCTGACATCGCTTTCGACATTCACTCTTCAATATAACACCATTTCAAATGCGAATGCGCTTCGTTTCGTCAATTTTTCATATATCACAGCGGACGGCAGTTCGCGCGAGTGACGAAATCACATTAGTGTGTTGAAAAGTCGAACTCGCTATATATACACGTAATATAAGAAATTCAGACCTAGAAGACCGTTGGCCCCGGTTGATGTATGGTTGGAAAGCCCTTGTTGAAAAGTTTGAAAATCGGTTCACCTGTCGTCAAAATATGGTCATTTCAAGAAAAGGGTCAAAATTCAGTTTCATGACCATAGATGGCACTAAATGAGGTCATTGACCCCTGAAACATTGATATTCAAATTCTAAAGCTCAATACCATTCCAACAATACCTCAAACGTCGAAATCGGTTAATCCGTTCGAAAAATTTATTATTTTAAAAATTTCATATGAATTTCTATGAAAAATCAAAATGTCTGTCTGTCTGTGCGCAGTTTTGCGTACTCGATTCTGATCTTTTTGAAACTTTCTTTGATTAAAGTACACAAAAAACTAAGACTTTTTTGTTCCGGAACTTTTCGATTTGGCCGCCATGTTGGCCGTGGGTGGCCTGCAAAAGTCACTTTTTGACTTTTGTCCCTACGGTCACTGGGTTGCCTCCATGTGACACACTCCGGACATATGCATATCGTTGAAAAGGTCTCAAAGCCAGCTATCGAATGGTGTCATTTGCAGTCCAAAATTTTCAAGTTGGAGTGGCCAAATTGGCCAAAAACCAAAAAGTTACCGTTCGGCATTTACGTTTTGAATATACAAATGTATATTAAGTTTATATTAACAGTTCACAGAAAATATATCTACCAACTATTTTCGTCACAAAATTGATATCAGAAATTTTGGGTTTCAAATTTTGGTTTCGTCACTCGTTCTTCACCTCGATAGAGGTTTTTTATTTGATATTATATACACACACACACACACACACACAAAACTATTATATATTGTCGTCGTATGGTGGTGTGTATTTCTTTTTGTTCTTGCTTCTTTCTCGGTGCATCGTTTACGGCTTCTGTCGATGTGTTCATTTGCTCAGTGTGCATATTACACGTCGTTCGTGCGTAAAAGAGAGACAATTGTGAAAACAAACAATGCATAAAATGTTCAACGAAAATGCCATTTTACCATATTATTTGCATAAAACTGAAACGAAAGAAAAAACGATGCTACAAAAAAAAAAAAAAAACGTTTTGTTGATGCTATGGGTTTTGAATGTGGATGTGACTCTTCGTTATGATAATAAATGAGCGTTCTACGCATTGAATCTTCTGAATCCTCTATTTAAACTACCACTATCATTGCTCTCTTTATCACTTAGCCTGCTCTTTTGCCAACTCACACACACACACAAACTCATTGAATTGTAAAAGTGAGTGGCTGTGGCACAATTACATTTTCATGCACATAAAATGGCTCAGTTATTAACTCGCTTAAGTGCAATAGTCATTTTTTTCATTATCATCGTAATTTTTAGCAATTCCACCTAGTATCTATCCCATTTACGCGACACACACACAGTCCGCTCTTTTATTTCTCTTTCTTTCCCATTTCGTTTACTACTCTCATTGGATCCAACTTTATTCCCGTCGACAGACTATTTATATTTCAGTTGGAAAATTTAATTTAAATTGTGTTTGTAAATGTGAGAGTGAGCGAGTTTTTGTGAATTTATCTCGTTATTGCCAACCCGGTCATAATTTTCTTTGTCACACACTGAAACACACCGAGAGCGAGCACTCGGATGATTATGTGCTGCACATGGTATAAATCCGAATTCAATACGTGCGAGTGTGTTTGTGTGTGTAGGTGTTTTTTTTTTGTTTGGCGCTCATTCAAAATAAACGAGTAATTTGTCACTTTTGAGTACATAATTATTTTTAAACATACCCATGAGAATTAAAAATTAATTGGCATGTTCGTAAGTAATTGATGAAAATTTTTTGTTCATTCAAAATGCAAACCATGCCGTTAGATCGAGTGAAAGTGGGTGGGGAGGAGAGAGAGAGATAAAGGCGCACCGACCATTGAAAATTCAAAAGTCGAGAGCAAACGAGACACACGATGACAATTTAATTTTTGTTAATTAGCGATCTGTTCCACGAAATCGCAAGCAAATGAGCATCGAACCATAGGCGGGGTGGTAAAATAAATAAAATGCACGTACTACTACATCTCTCTCTCTCTCTCTCTCTCTTTCACTCTGCTCATTTCACTTTTCTACTTATCGCAGGCAATATTATTGTAAATCCAGGTTTTTTGTTCCCTTTACAAGTACAAAAAAACAAAAAAGCGGAAAATGGTCTCATTCAACATTCGCAGGCAAGTAATCGTACCGGTAAATTTTTGAACAAAGTTTTTTAATTTGATAATTTTTTGTGTTTGTTCCGGTTATGTTTGAATGATTGGTAAGGCAGCCGGAACTCGTGTGGAATAATGAATGCACCAATTTTCAATGGAACCATTTTGCATCATTTTCAAAAGCACAATCAATTGAAAATATCGAATTTCATATCAATTATATCGGACAATTCAAAAATGTTAATTCTAATCTGTTAATTTTTATTTCGAATAATTTATTTTGTGATTTTTTGCTTCCTTGCTCATTTTGTAAATGAAGATCTTTTTTCCCAATGACTCCGTCATACTTTTTTTTAGAAATTAATGGCATTCATGATGAGTAAAAACTGGTGCGAAAAAACATAAATAATTCTATCATGGGCGATTCAAAGAAATCGAAAATATCTTTCGATCGACCAAGAAAAAAAGAAAAAAAAATGAATTTCAATCAATCGTTCAAAATTCTTTATTGATTCTACATATTTAGTTCTAGATTAAATTTTAATATTTGTTTAGTCAGTTGATGATATGAAAAAAGGGGGAAGAAGAACAGAGAAAAAACACGTTGACAAACAAATAAAACTTTTTGAAATTTCGAAATTCGAATATTGTTTAAATACAGACAATATATTGGAAACGATGATAATCGACGATGACGATGACAACAACAAAAGACACACATACTATCTTGTGCTTTGCACCGGTTTTTTTTTTCGTCTTCGATCATTTGGACCTTTGTTTGTTTTCAATGTGAAACATTTCTTTTTATGACTATTTGACTCATATACACGAAGATGTTAACATTTTCTGTTGATTTGTCACTTTGGATTTGATACGAGCTATTGTTGATTTAGGATACGGCGAACATTCAATTGGGTGCTATATTATTGAATTGTTTGTTCATTTGTCAATTTATGGCTCTCTCGTCGACATGACAAATACACACAAAAAAATGGCCCAAATAACAACAACAAAAAATCAAGCATAAAATCAAAACCCGTACAAAAATGATGTTCCATTATCTGCATAATCATGTTGAAATGTTGCCACTTAGGTCTTTTCATTTTGTTGTTGACGATAACTATGTCAAATATAATATATCTCTATCTCTCTCTCTCTGGCGTGCTCGGTTCGTATCCATTCAGTTTCCAAATTGGTATTCGCAACATTCTACCTTGATCCTGTGCTTGGACAATTGACGATATTGTTATTCGCATCGAAGAGGCATCGAAGAAACGAACGTCTTTGATTCTTTTTATTGTTGGAGTGGATGTGCATTGTGGCACCGTTCAAACTGTGATTCGACTGATAATATGAACTTATTTGTGTACAAATCGGTTGAAAAAAATGTATTTGATGACATTTGTATGACAGGCAATCAGTTTATTTAGTTGTTTTGCCCCTTCAGTAAATTTTTGATTCAACTAACCAATATTTTTATGACTTTTGGGCTCAGTTTAACTCATCAGATTATTTATCGATATAATGCGGTGTTATCAACAAGCTCTTTTTTTCCAAATCTTCGATCGCACACGAAAATTGTTAGTTAAAAAAAATTGGTCATAATTACAAGACAAATATCATAAAAATAACTTCAAATCGAAACTTTGTCTTCGATTTATCAATAATCGAATGACATAAAATGACGCAAACAATAAAATATCCAGTTTATTTGTAATTTCGTAGTGAATAATTTTATAAAATGTTAAATCGGCCAACGACTATGTTTTGTGGTATTCTCGATATGAGAGAAGTGAAAAACGAGCAACTGACCACCATCCAAAATTGGCTGAAATCAGTATTTATGCACTTTTTCCACTAAACATTATATTGTCGAAGAGACTGACGTTCAATAGCATGGTAAATAACTAAACGATTGCTATTAACCAAATTAAACACAAATCGATGGCAATTCAAAAGAACCGACGCATTAATTATGTTTGATTTGTGAGCGCGGTAAACAAATGCAACAGTATGCGCAATTCTCTGTCTACTTACAACTATTTCGCTTCGAATCAATATGTGTGTCGCGTTATACTGTTGCTTTGTCACTTCCCACGAAACCTCTTTATGTCGCGAGCATAGCATCTTCACTTTTTTTCATCAAAAATAGAAACGTAATATGTGGCAAATATTATTTCATAATTACCGCTGCCTCCTTTGAAGTAGTAGTCAATATTGGTAGTCAACGAGATGGAGAGAATGAAAGGGAGAAGAGAGAGAGAGAGAAAAACACACACTCACAGTTTGACGGGTTGTGTGATGATGCCAAACACCGAAAAATCTCCAACCAAACGACATTTAAATAAAGCTCGTTCGTCATCGATTTGTGGTAGCCTTTTATCAGCTGAACAAAAATCCATTTACATCGTGTGAGCATACACATTATATCGACTCACATTCGTCGTATTTACACTCTTTTTCGCCTTTGATCACCTGAAATGTGTTGTTTTTTTTCTTCTCCTTTTTTAGGTAGCATTTGTTCATTGTTCAATCCGATTTATGTGATAAACAAAAGCCAAAATGATGGTACATTATATATGCAACGGTGCAAAATTTCAAATCAGTAGCTGAAATGAAATGAGTATCCACTATCCATGAATAATTAATAGTAATTATAATAAAATTGAAGAAGAACATGTCATCGAGTCCAAATAGACTTAAGGTTATAAATAGTCATATTTCGAAAATTGTTCACATGCTTATCATAAGTAATCAAAAAGAATATTCCCAAACAAAGGTAAGAAAAAATTCGCTTATCCGGTGATGAATCACTTCAGACTATAAGCACCCGTGGATTAAATTGTCGTTTAATTAAAAAATAATGTCAATCTTATCAGTTTTTGTGTGCTAAAATGGTCTATTCATCGACCTATCGTGCCGCTAATAGCTGATGTAATCAATAAATAATAAGTGTTCAAATGTGGCATTGGTTTTCTAATTTAACTGATGGTTAAGATATCATTGTTGTAATTACATTAAATTTGAACATTTTCCACTCACTTCAAAAAAAAAAAAAAAAAAAAACTGAAAGTCTCGCAAATAACAATATATGGTATCAATACATAGACAATAAAAAAGAAAGAACGAGAGCAGTAAAGGAGGTGAAGTAAACAAAATATGCTTCTTTTATCAATAGCTTCGAAATTTCTGGACATTTACAATTTTACTTAAACGTAATTACCGTACACTGATTTGAAATTAAATTATTGTGTCATTCGTCAAATGCAAAAAAATGGGCTCTTATGATGATCACGTTAATAAATTTAAATAGCAAAATTATTGCCATTGCCAATAATAATTGAATATACAAAATTAATGAAATACTGAATAGCGTTAAATTGAATGTTGTCTTATCAATAATGTTGTATTTATAGATATATAGGATAGAGTTTTACAACCGGCGTCGTTTAGCCGAAAAAAAAATCATCGTTTATCCGCAAACAAGCAGCCATTAACTATTACGAAATCTCTCAATTTCGAATTGTGTAAACAGAAACACACACACACATATTTTTTTTTATCTGCTCTTGCTGTTTCTGGCTCTCTTTGGCTGTCCAAAGCATAGTTAACCAATAATTGAATGCTTCGATTGAACATTCATTCACATTTCGGTCTTTTACCACTACCGACATCAAGTTCATGCTGCAAAGCTATTGGCTTATTGATTCACAATGTTACCGCAGAAATTAACTAAGTTGCTGTGATGATAAATTCGTACACAACAAATCGACTGTCTAATGTGTCCTATACATGCTTCTACAATCTCTCTGTTTGTCTCTCACTCTTATCGGTATCGCGCACCATAAACGCCATATCAATTGCATTTGTTTCGAATGCAATACACATACGCACAAATCATATCAACGGTTGATAGAATTATCCAACTCATATATTTTTTTCGTTTTGTGTGCATGTGTTCATAATAAAGTGTTGAAACGTCATCATCAATACCAGACAATGTTCAATCTAAATTACATTTGTAAATAATTTTGTTGATAGGATATAATTGATGTGTTTATCATTAGCTTAACACGGTGCGGATCACATATTGAACGATTTGAATGGCATATGAGGTAAACATTTACGTGCATGAAATATTTGATAGCTGATAGCTGATAGCTCGACGCGATTCGTTTTCATATCATTATGAATAATAAAAAAAATGTAAACAGTTTCATTCTACCGTAAAATTATAACACTATCGATCGATAAATTGATTAATTACTGAATTCCCTTTTTTCGGATTTTAAAGAAAAATTCTACTATATTTCTCCCATGTAATGTTTTCTGTTTGTGCCACCAATTTGGTGACTATACTTGATAATAAAAGAAATTGTTCATAGTAGCCACTCCAGCGTGGAATTTTTTTTTAAGCCATAGTTTACCGTCTTTCTTGAAATAATATAACTGAAAAGTTGGACACGCTGTTTCTAGTCAAACTAAGTTACACTGACCCGAAATGGACTTGAAATGCTCATCCCGATTTCTTTGGTATGCCCATCAATGTATTCAATACTACACTAGAAAGATGTCTAAATTCGGAGATGAAATTCAAAAATTACAAAGTGCCAAACATCTATAAAAAAAATGACAGGATTTTTTCAGAAGGGATTTATTACGTTTGGATTGTATTATAATTATCTCTTTGAAAGCTTTAATGCGTGATAAAACAACAAAAAAGGCAATTTTAATTGAAATTGTTTCGATAAGTTGTGTGATCATTGACTGAAACCCAAATATTATCGACAATGGCATAAATCAATTTGAAATTTTAATGAGTTATTCAATAAAATGAGAACAAAATCTGTTGAAAGGGTACAAGAGTGAAAAGATATTTTGCACACACAAGATGATCATTGAAAATCGGAGTAACACTTTTCTAGATGCCCAATCATCGTTGCTAACTAAAGTGTTTACAATATGCAAATATCGTAAGTAAGTTTGATGGTGAGTGTAACTTTAAGCTTGCAATCGGCTGTTATTTACATACGAACGAATCGTAAGAATAAAACGAAAATGAAATACACTTTTAAGCACCGAACAAACATAAATATTTGTTAATCCGGTAGAAAAACTTATTAGTGTAACTTAAGAACTGAACTTATGTTTGGCAAATGTTCTTTCTCTCGTATTCTATCATTTTGCCGCTCTTTTTGATTGAAACCTTTTTAAAAAAATCTTTTTTTTTACATTGTTTGTTTCATAAGAGATGAATCCGTTTTGTCTTCTTTCATAAACATCAAATTATAACAGAAGAGTCATCATTTTCCTATGCTAGAAAATGCAATTTCCCAGAATTATTCGTGTCCATATTACAAAGAAACTTTTCTCATAATGTTGGGTCATTGTCGTGAATCGTTTTTATTTGTTTCGAACATGAAAAAACAAAATTCCTTAAATGTGTCATTTGAACGGCCATATGACGGAAAGAAGATGATTTAATTACTCGCATTGATCAGTATTAAATGGTCAGAACATGAGGTTTCAATGTATTTCGAGTATGAAAATTATCAATGAGTGAACATTAACGATGAGTCGACATTCGTTGAATTAACGATGAATAGAAAAAGATGGAACGAGTGAAAGTGGTTCACGAGAATGAGACTGTATGTATTTGAATTAGTGAAAAGGAGTGGCTTTTCATCATATTCAATGTTGAAACGCGTGCTAGTATTGAATTTCATTTCCACCAATGCGAAAATGGATTTTAAGTTTTGCAGCATCCGTACATACAACGACAAATGGCAAATGTTGACGCGTGTGCTTTATCTCAGTGGAGAGTTCGGATATCCTATTGCAAAATGATTCGGTTCACACCACTAACGGCAATGACGACGACGACAACGACAGCACCACGATGATAAATAGATTTCACCTTAACAATGTGTGCCAAATACAGTGTTTGAAAGTGTAGCATATATACTACACATAATGATATGGTTGATTTTTGGTGCAATGCATTTGGTGCGTAGCACGAATTTATGCAAGTAGAAATCGGTTTATAATATGCTCATTTATGAGCACTCAATTGATATTTAATATGAAACAATTGTAATTTGGTGGTAGCATTACTTGGCTTTTAAAATTATTGTTTGTAAAATAATCAAACAATTGCCGGGTCGAGCACTTTTCTTTCACATCCATAATTTCAATTGGTTGTGTTGTTAATCAATGAATGCGAAATCAATTGGTTTTGGAGAAATAATAAAAAAATAATAATCGAAATTGTTCAGATACAAAAAATAAACAAACATTTAAGGCACAAAAGACCAACGATTTTCCGATTAGGTAAAATTTGCGACACAATGATGAAGGTGATGATGGTGATAAGTTCCACATAACCAACTTGAGTATTCTTATCACTTTCCATTTATTAGATTACAACAAATGAACGAAAAGTAGAAAAAAATTACATGAAAATTATTCGCACATAAGTAAATATCCATTTAATGTTTTACCTTTGGATGGATATTCAGAACGATACAGTATTTGAATTCATAGTCACTGCCACTGTCACTTCCACTGCCCCCTTGTTACTGTGAGAGAGATTAAATGCATGTATGCGTGTGCTTGTTTTCCAAGTAAATTGTTACAACCGTTAGCCTATCAATCTCATCTCTCTCCATCTTCCTGTTTCATTTCGAAATCCAATACAGTTAAAACATCCAAACGAGATGGCTATTGAAAAAAACAACAACAATATAACAACCATGGCCATAACCATTGCAATGAAATGACAAAGAGAGATTGTTATTTGGAGCAATCGTGTATATATGTTTGGTGTAAATGCCATTTAGATCACTTCCATTATGAACCATAAGCGCAGAGAATTAAATACGAATGCCGCAAATATCATACAACATGTTCTTCTTTTATTTCGTTGGTTCTACTCCATTCATGGCACGCATGCAAACATAACATTACAAAATTGTTGTTTGTGTGTGAATATACGTTGTGCACTTGATAGTTAAACTGTTCTTTATACTAAACATCATTTCAATCGGTCGTTTGGCTTGGCAGGATAAAAATCACTAGTCTCTCTCTACTATTCTCACTCTATATCTCTATCTCACTTTATCACTATTACGTTTACTTCGTAGTCAATCCAATAAATGGCTTAAAAAAAAGCGATAGTAGCATCAGCAGTAACAATGAAACAGCGAAAAATAATTTGCCAAAATGTATTTAAAACGAAAGGAAAAACAACCCTGACACAGTATAATCGAGGCAATTATCCCTACCTAAATGTGGTACCACACATTGAACACGCCTACATGCCATGAAAAACCACTCCTTCGCCAGTACAATGTGTGATGTGCTACAACACCGTTCTTCGTATAAAATCGGTCGACAACTGACATTTTGTACACACAATAATACGCTCATGCACACACAACACCACCGGATTTTCGACTGCCAGTTGTCCTGCTCTCTCTCTCTCTCTCTCTCTCTCTCTCTCTCTCTCTCTCTCTCTC